>NC_047111.1:2671224-2971224 GCF_902500255.1 Thalassophryne amazonica
AGTGTGTGTGTGGTGTGTGTGTGTGTTTTCTTTCGTCTGTTGTGTGCACCTTCTCCTTGCCTCCTGTGTGTGTGTGTGTCTCCTCTCGTCTGTTGTGTGCACCTTCTCCTTGCCTCCTGTGTGTGTGTGTGTGTGTGTGTGTGTGTGTGTGTGTGTGTGTGCATCTCCTCTCGTCTGTTGTGTGCAACTTCTCCTTGCCTCCTGTGTGTGTGTGTGTGTGTGTGCGTATGTCTCCTCTTGTCTGCTGTGTGCAACTTCTCCTTGCCTCCTGTGTGTGTATGTGTCTCCTCTCGTCTGTTGTGTGCACCTTCTCCTTGCCTCCTGTGTGTGTGTGTGTGTGTGTGTGTGTGTGTGTGTGTGTGTGTGTGTGTGTGTGTGTGTGTGTGTGTGTGTGTGTGTGAATCTCCTCTCGTTGGTTGTGTGCAACTTCTCATTGCCTCCTGTGTGTGTGTGTCCTATTGTCTGTTGTGTGCACCTTCTCCTTGCCTCCTATGTGTGTGTTTGTGTGTCCTCTTGTCTGTTGTATGCACCTTCCCTTTGCCTCCTGTGTTTGTGATTGTTGTGTGCACCGCCTTTTTACCTTCTCTGTGTCTTGTGTATGTGATGTGTCAAGTTCCCTGCCTGTGTGAATCATGTGTTTCTGTTTGTGTGTTTAGGCCCCGGTCTGTTTCTCTGCATCGTATGCAGTTTTTTCTTAGTTCCTCATCGTATTTCTGTTGTAGCTCTGGATTTTTTTTTTTGTCGACGAAGAAGAGGAGGAGAACGTTTCCTCAAACAGCAGGAGATGAAGAAAACTAGAAGGGTTGAAATGAGAGTGGGGACTTTGAATGTTGGTAGTATGACTGGTAAAGGGAGAGAGCTGGCTGATATGATGGAGAGGAGAAGGGTAGACATATTGTGTGTGCAAGAGACCAAGTGGAAGGGAAGTAAGAGCAGGAGCATCGGTGATGGGTACAAGTTGTTGTACCATGGTGAGGAAAGGAAGAGAAATGGTGTTGGGTGTTGTATGGTTGGGGGTGCCTGGCTGCCTTTTGTTTCTGTCTTCTGTTTCTGTCTTTTGTTTTTCCTTCCAGGTGGCTTGCATTTAGGACTGAGTGGCTGTGTGGCTGAGTTATCAGGACCTCACCCTGATCACCTGAGGCTGATCATGTGCAGCTCGTCAGGACTCACAGCTGTGGTGCATCTACACGGATTGGAGCATGGTGGCATTTAAGTCTGGAGTACACAGTGTGTATTTGCCAGAGACTCGACCTTGTGACCAGACGGGTGAGATCGTCGTCTTGAGAGCCATCTCATCATCATGGATGCAGAGACCGTCCAGGTTTGATGCTATGGTCTGTGAAAGAGGAGGGGGTGAGGTCTCATGCTCGTCAGCACACTTCCTGAGGTACGTTAGGTTTTGTGACTAACATAAGTACAGTCAGTAAATGTGGTGTCCCTCACACCTTATTATATTGAGCTGTTATGTTAGTCGTTTAATCAGCTTCCACTGCAGTTGAGAATGTGAACTGGGTGTTCCATGCCTGCAGGGTGGGAAGCCGATTAGTGATTAAGCCAGGAAGTGTTTGCTGTTTATGTACACCTTTGAGTGGTCTCTCTGTGTGTGGAGTGTGGACTCACATGTTGGTTTCTTCTTTCACAGACTCGGTTTGTCGCGGCCACCTGGTGGGTGTCGGCGAGGTCCTTGGGTCCAAACTGGTTCTGGCTCCGGACCATTTGTGCTGCTAGGAGCGCACCACTAATCCACCTCGCCAGACCGCGCACTTTTTGTTTGTACTTTTATCACATCACTGTTATGTCATTAAATTTTGTTATCCTTTGTACCGTGCTCTGCTTATTTCATACTGGGTCCTTCAAACGCTGGTCGGTTCTCCATCCTGCGTCCGACACATAAAAGTTGGGGTCATTTTAAAGGAAGAGTATGTTAAAAGTGTGTGCTGTGTGCACTTTCTCCTTGCCTCCTGTGTGTGTGTATATGTCTCCTCTCATCTGTTGTTTGCACCTTCTCCTTGCTTCCTTTGTGTATGTGTGTGTGTGTGTGTATGTATGTCTCCTCTTGTCTGCTATTTACACCTTCTCCTTGTCTCCTGTGTGCGTATGTGTGTGTGTGCGCGTCTCCTCTCGTCTGTTGTGTGCACCTTCTCCTTGCCTCCTGTGTGTGTGTGTGTCTCCTCTTGTCTCTTGTGTGCACATTCTCCTTGCCTCCTTTGTGTGTGTGTGTGTGTGTATGTCTCCTCTCGTCTGTTGTGTGCACCTTCTTGCTTCCTTTGTATGTGTGTGTGTGTATGTCTCCTCTCGACTGCTGTGTGCACCTTCTCCTTGCCTCCTGTGTGTGTAGTGTGTGTGTGTGTGTGTGTGCGTCTCCTCTCATCTGTTGTGTGCACCTTCTCTTTGCCTCCTGTGTGTGTGTGTGTGTGTGTGTGTCCTCTTGTCTGTTAAGTGCACCTTCTCCTTGCCTCCTGTGTGTGTGTGTGTCTCCTCTCTTGTGTGCACCTTCTCCTTGCCTCCTGTGTGTGTATGTCTCCTCTCGTCTGCTGTGTGCACCTTCTTGCCTCCTGTGTGCGTATGTGTATATCTCGTCTCGTCTGTTCTGTGCACCTTCTCCTTGCCTCCTGTGTGTGTCTCCTCTCGTCTGTTGTGTGCACCTTCTCCTTGCCTCCTGTGTGTGTGTCTCTCCTCTCGTCTCTTGTGTGCACATTCTCCTTGCATCCTGTGTGTGTGTGTGTGTCTCCTCTCGTCTGTTGTGTACACCTTCTCCTTGCCTTCTGTGTGTGTCTGTGTCTCCTCGTCTGTTGTGTGCACCTTCTCCTTGCCTCCTGTGTGTGTGTGTGTGTGTGTGTGTGTGCGTGCGTCTCCTCTTGTCTGCTGTGTGCACCTTCTCCTTGCTTCCTTCGTGTGTGTGTGTATGTCTCCTCTCATCTCTTTGTATGCACCTTCTCCTTGCCTCCTGTATGTATGTGTGTGTGTGTGTGTGTGTGTCTCCTGTCGTCTGTTGTGTGCACCTTCTCCTTACCTCCTCTGTGTGTGTATGTCTCCTCTCGTCTGCTGTGTGCACCTTCTCCTTGCCTCCTGTGTGTGTGTTTGTGTATGTCTCCTCTCGTCTGTTGTGTGCACCTTCTCCTTGCCTCCTGTGTGTGCATCTCCGCTCGTCTGCTGTGTCCACCTTCTCCTTCCCTCCTGTGTGCGTGTGTCTCCTATCTTCTGGTGTGCACCTTCTCCTTGCCTGCTGTGTGTGTCTTGTCTCTTGTGTGCACCTTCTCCTTGCCTCCTGTGTGTGTGTATGTCTCCTCTCGTCTGTTGTGTGCACCTTCTCCTTGCCTCCTGTGTGTGTGTGTACATCTCCTCTCGTCTGTTGTGTGCAACTTCTCCTTGCCTCCTGTGTGTGTGTATGTCCTATTGTCTGTTGTGTGCACCTTCTCCTTGCCTCCTGTGTGTGTGTGTATATGTCTCCTCTCGTCTGTTGTGTGCACTGTGCACCTTCTCCTTGCTTCCTTTGTATGTGTGTGTGTGTATGTATGTCTCCTCTCATCTGCTGTGTGCACCTTCTCCTTGCCTCCTGTTTTTGTGTCTCCTCTCCTCTCTTGTGTGCACCTTCTCCTTGCCTCCTGTGTGTGTATGTCTCCTCTCGTCTGCTGTGTGCACCTTCTTGCCTCCTGTGTGCGTGTGTGTGTATGTCTCATCTCGTCTGTTCTGTGCACCTTCTCCTTGCCTCCTGTGTTTGTGTCTCCTTTCTTCTGTTGTGTGCACCTTCTCCTTGCCTCCAGTGTGTGTGTGTGTGTGTGTGTGTGTGTGTTTTCTTTCGTCTGTTGTGTGCACCTTCTCCTTGCCTCCTGTGTGCGTGTGTGTCTCCTCTCGTCTGTTGTGTGCACCTTCTCCTTGCCTCCTGTGTGTGTGTGTGTGTGTGTGTGTGTGTGTGTGTGTGTGTGTGCATCTCCTCTCGTCTGTTGTGTGCAACTTCTCCTTGCCTCCTGTGTGTGTCTATGTGTGTGTGTGCGTGTGTGTCTCCTCTCGTCTGTTGTGTGCACCTTCTCCTTGCCTCCTGTGTGTGTGTGTGTGTGTGCATCTCCTCTCGTCTCTTGTATGCACCTTCTCCTTGCCTCCTGTGTGTGCGTCTATGTCTCCTCTCGTCTGTTGTGTGCACCTTCTCCTTGCCTCCTGTGTGTGTGTGTGTGTGTGTGTGTGTGTGTGTGTGTGTGTGTGTGTGTGTGTGTGTGTGTGTGTGTGTGTGTGTGTGTGTGTGTGTGTGTGAATCTCCTCTCGTCGGTTGTGTGCAACTTCTCATTGCCTCCTGTGTGTGTGTGTCCTATTGTCTGTTGTGTGCACCTTCTCCTTGCCTCCTATGTGTGTGTTTGTGTGTCCTCTTGTCTGTTGTATGCACCTTCTCTTTGCCTCCTGTGTTTGTGATTGTTGTGTGCACCGCCTTTTTACCTTCTCTGTGTCTTGTGTATGTGATGTGTCAAGTTCCCTGCCTGTGTGAATCATGTGTTTCTGTTTGTGTGTTTAGTCCCCGGTCTGTTTCTCTGCATCGTGTGCACAGTTTTTTCTTAGTTCCTCATCGTATTTCTGTTGTAGCTCTGGATTTTTTTTTTTTTTTTTTTTTTTTTTTTGTCGACGAAGAAGAGGAGAACGTTTCCTCAAACAGCAGGAGATGAAGAAAACTAGAAGGGTGGAAATGAGAGTGGGGACTTTGAATGTTGGTAGTATGACTGGTAAAGGGAGAGAGCTGGCTGATATGATGGAGAGGAGAACGGTAGACATATTGTGTGTGCAAGAGACCAAGTGGAAGGGAAGTTAGAGCAGGAGCATCGGTGATGGGTACAAGTTGTTGTACCATGGTGAGGACAGGAAGAGAAATGGTGTTGGGTGTTGTATGGTTGGGGGTGCCTGGCTGCCTTTTGTTTCTGTCTTCTGTTTCTGTCTTTTGTTTTTCCTTCCAGGTGGCTTGCGTTTAGGACTGAGTGGCTGTGTGGCTGAGTTATCAGGACCTCACCCTGATCACCTGAGGCTGATCATGTGCAGCTCGTCAGGACTCACAGCTGTGGTGCATCTACACGGATTGGAGCATGGTGGCATTTAAGTCTGGAGTACACAGTGTGTATTTGCCAGAGACTCGACCTTGTGACTAGACGGGTGAGATTGTCGTCTTGAGAGCCATCTCATCATCATGGATGCAGAGACCGTCCAGGTTTGATGCTATGGTCTGTGAAAGAGGAGGGGGTGAGGTCTCATGCTCGTCAGCACACGTCCTGAGGTATGTTAGGTTTTGTGACTAACATAAGTACAGTCAGTAAATGTGGTGTCCCTCACACCTTATTATATTGAGCTGTTATGTTAGTCGTTTAATCAGCTTCCACTGCAGTTGAGAATGTGAACTGGGTGTTCCATGCCTGCAGGGTGGGAAGCTGATTAGTGATTAAGCCAGGAAGTGTTTGCTGTTTATGTACACCTTTGAGTGGTCTCTCTGTGTGTGGAGTGTGGACTCACATGTTGGTTTCTTCTTTCACAGACTCGGTTTGTCGCGGCCACCTGGTGGGTGTCGGCAAGGTCCTTGGGTCCGAACTGGTTCTGGCTCCGGACCGTTTGTGCTGCTAGGAGCGCACCGCTAATCCACCTCGCCAGACCGCACACTTTTTGTTTGTACTTTTATCACATCACTGTTATGTCATTAAATTTTGTTATCCTTTGTACCGTGCTCTGCTTATTTCATACTGGGTCCTTCAAACGCTGGTCGGTTCTCCATCCTGCGTCCGACACATAACAGTTGGGGTCATTTTAAAGGAAGAGTATGTTAAAAGTGTGTTGGAGGTTAAATGAGTGTCTGACAGGGTGATGAGCGTGAAGTTGGAAATTGAAGGGGTGATGATGAATATCATCAGTGCATATGCTCCACAGGTAGGTTGTGAGATGAAGGAGAAAGAAGATTTCTGGAGTGTGTTAGATGAGGTGGTGGAGAGTGTACCCAAGCATGAAAGCGTGATGATAGGAGCAGGATGGTGGAAGGACCAGATGGTGGAAGCTGAAGGAGGAAGACTGTTAGGTGAAATTTAGCGAGCAGGTGAGAGAAGCACTGGTTGGAGGGGAAGCAATTTTGGACACCTGGAAAAGTACTGCAGATGTGGTGAGGGAGACAGCTAGGACAGTACTGGGTATGACATCTGGACAGTGGAAGGAAGACAAGGAGACTTGGTGGTGGACTGAAGAGGTCCAGGAAAGCATAAGGAGACAGAGGTTGGCAAAAAAGTTTTGGGATAGTCGGAGAGATGAAGAAAGTAGACGTGTACAAGCAGATGCGGAAGGAAGGAAGGAAGGAAGCTGTACAAGAAGTTGAATAGTTAGGAAAGAAAAAAGGACCTACACCTATTGGCCAGACAAAGGGACAGAGCTGGAAAGGATGTGCAGCAGGTTAGAGTATCAACGACATCAGACAGGAACGGTTGGACACAAATGCAGGACTCGACATAATAGCACTGGTTGAGATAGGCATTTACTGAGAAACTCAGTGGGATTTGGTACACAATAAGGCAGTCCAAAACAAGCAAACAAAGCAGAATCATCAGACAAAAGTGTGGTCGGTACAAACAGGCAGGTGGTCAGATACACAATGTGGAAACAGGACTAGGAAGAAAACACACTACTCAGAGCCAGAAGCGAGGGCACAAGGCGCAACGATCGAGCGAATAACCAGTGCAACCAGTGAGACTTATATACACCTAGGTGATGAGCAGCTGATCAGAAACACCTGTGCAGAAGGATCCAGAAGTGGGTGTGGTCAAGACAGTGCCACACCCACCAACCGGCACCAAGAGACAGGGAAGACATACAGAAGACAAAATCACCAAATAATACTAAGATAAAACATGGCAGAAAAACCGAACAACCACAGAGCATGACAGGACCCCCCACCTAACGGCCGGTACCTGACGGCCCAGGTGAACCAGGATGTCGAGCATGGAAGTCCCTGATCAAGTCCGGATCCAGGATGAAATGGGAGGGGACCCACGAACGCTCCTCCGGCCTGTAACCCTCCCAGTCCACCAGGTGCTGCACCCCCCTCCCACGCCGCCGAGACCCCAAGAGGCGGTGCACCGAAAAGGCCAGCCCACCGCCCACAAACTGGGCGGATGGCTGGGGGAATGGCCGGAGGGCACAACGGACTTGTATGGACAGGCTTCACCTGGCTGACGTGGAAGGTGGGGTGTATCCTCAGTGACCTGGGCAACCGAAGGCGGACTGAAACTGGGTTTATAACTTTTGTGATGGGAAACGGACCAACAAACCTGGGAGTGAGCTTCCACGGCTGACCACGGATGGGCAGGTTGCGTGTCGAGAGCCAGACCCGTTGTCCAGGGCAATAATCTGGGGCTTGAGACCTCTTCCTGTCCGCTGCCACCTTGTAAGCCGCTGATGCGCGCAGCAAAGCCCGATGGGCCCGCTCCCAGGTCCGTCGACAGCGGAGGATGAGGGACAAAGCCGAAGGCACACGGGAAGTCAAGGCTGCAGAAGAAAACAGAGGAGGTTGATAACCATGAGTCACGTGGAACAGGGAGTAGCCCGTGGATGTAGAGGGCAAAGAGTTATGAACAATTTCAATCCAAACTAGCTGGGAGGACCAGGAGGCTGGGTGCTGCGAGGCGAGGATCCGCAGACCCTTTTCCAACTCCTGATTGACTCTCTCTGACTGTCCATTTGCCTGTTGATGGTAACCGGAAGTGAGACTGGAAGAGACCCCCAGCAAATGACAAAACTCCTTCCAAAACTGAGAAATAAACTGTGGCCCTCAGTCAGAAACGATGTCTTGAGGGACCCCGTGCAATCTAAATATGTGGCCTAATAATGCTTCGGCGGTTTCTTTGGCAGACGGTAACTTAGGAAGTGGCACAAAATGTGCCATCTTGGAAAGTCAATCAACAACAGTAAGTATGACTGTGTTACCCCAAGACGGCGGTAAGCCTGTAACAAAATCCACTGAAATGTGTGACCATGGTCGTGTCGGAATGGGTAATGGGTGGAGTTTACCGGAAGGTGGTTGGGTGGATGATTTATACATGGCACACGTCTGACATGCCCTGATGTAATCCTTCACATCAGAGAGCAGCCGAGGCCGCCAATACCGCTCCTGGATTATACGTGCGGTGTTCCTAATCCCTGGATGGCAAGCAAAACGACTTTCATGCCCCCAACGAATGACCTCCCCCCGTAGTGAGTTCGGCACGTACATTTTCCCTGGTGGACAATCGGGAGATGTGGGGACGTGATGTGTGGCAGACCATACCCTAGTCTCGATGTCCCAGGTGATTGCCGAGATGAAGCACGCTGCGGGCAAGATTGTACCGGGTACTGTCTGTGCTTCTGACGGGTACTCACGTCGAGAAAGAGCATCTGGTTTGCCGTTCTTTGAACCGGGACGGTAAGACAGGACAAAGTTAAAGCGGCTGAAAAAGACTGACCATCTGGCTTGGCGAGAATTGAGTCATTTGGCCGAACGCAAGTATTCAAGGTTCTTATGATCGGTCCACACTAAAAATGGTACTTGTACCCCTTCCAGCCAATGCGCCACTCCTCCAAGGCCACTTTCACCGCCAACAGTTCATGGTCACCGATGTGGTAATTTCGTTCGGCCGGAGACAATTTCCTGGACAAATATGCACAGGGATGTAACTTACCATCTGCTGGATTAATTTAGGACAGAATGGCGCCGACATCAACGTCGGAGGCGTCTACCTCGACCACGAACTGTCGCGCGGGGTCAGGGAGGAGTAGAACTGGGGCTGCAGTGAAGCGCTTCTTTAGGACCTGAAATGCCTCATCACACTCTGGTGACTAGTGAAAGGTCTGGAGGGATGAGGTGACTCTATGCAATGGAGCAGCAATAGTGCGGAAATTTCGAATGAACTTACGGTAAAAATTCACAAAGCCTAAAAATCTTTGAACTTCCTTACGGCTCTTAGGGGTTGCCCAATCACAAACCGCAGCTATTTTTCCAAGATCCATTTGGATTTTACTGGGAGCAATTATGAACCCCACAAACGAGATTGAGGATTTATGGAATTCACATTTTTCACCTTTTACAAACAACTGGTTCCTTAACAGTGTCTTGAGAACCATGCGCACATGCTGTATGTGTGTTTCTTCATTGGCGGAAAAGATCAAAATATCATCCAGATACACAAATACAAACTTATTCAGAAACTCCCGTAGAAAGTCATTAACCAGGTTTTGGAAAACGGCAGGTGCATTAGTTAAACCGAATGACATGACTAAATACTCGTAGTGGCCAGTGGGAGTATTAAATGCCGTTTTCCATTCATCTCCCTGTCTGATCCGCACTAAATGGTATGCATTACGGAGGTCGAGTTTTGTAAAGACTTTGGCGCCCTCTAGTAGTTCAAAAGCGGTGGCAATCAAAGGCAGGGGATAGCGATTCTTTATGGTGTCGTCGTTAAGGCCGCAATAATCAATACAAGGCCGTAGCGGCTTGTCCTTCTTTTCTACAAAGAAAAACCCTGCCCCGGCGGGCAAGGACGAGGGACGAATCAAGCCTGCCTCCAAAGACTCCTGAATGTATTCATTCATTGCGGTGTGTTCAGGGGCAGTCAGTGAAAACAGCTTTCCCCGCGGAGGACTGGCACCTGGCCTGGCACCCTATGCATGGTGTGGAGGTAGTGATTTCACCTTGGATTTGTTGAAAACTTCTGCAAGACCATGGTAATAAGGAGGTAAATCAGGATTAGTGTAGTCGACAATCTCGGTTGCCTTGGAAACACAACAGTCCGCACAGGCTGGTGCCCATGAACTGATGTGGTCCTCAGCCCAATTAAGTTGTGGACAATGTTCTTTTAACCAGGGATGCCCCAAAATCGCGGAGTGAGTTATCTTGTCAAACACGTGAAAGCTTATTGTTTCCGCATGAGTTCCTGCAATAATCATCTGTACAGACTGTGTGCAATGAGTTATGCGACCAAGCTCATGACCGTCCACGGCATACATGACCAACGGTCGTGTGATGCGGTATAACGACAAGTGTAGAGACCGGGTGAGCGAGGATTGCATAAATTTGCATCTGAACCAGAATTAATGAAAACTGGGACGGAGCATGAAGAATTTTCAGATATGAACTTAGCGGTGATCACATTTTGCGGCGTAACCGAAGGAATAGAATTCTGACTCACCCGCAGTTCCGATCTTGGCTGCACGGGGGCACCCCTGGATTGGCAATGAGTGACCACATGCCCTGCCTGCCCACAGTAGAAGCACAGGCCCTGATCTCTACGGCACTGCCGCTCCTCTGTGGTGAGCCATGCGCGACCCAGCTGCATGGGCTCCTCAGAGGGAGTGTGGGGAAGACCGGAACCTGGAGGTGAAGATCTGACTTGATGAGCTGAAGATGTCTCCGTACGCTGGGCCGATGGGTGCTTGTCTTGTTGAGGCTGGTCCGCCAGCCGACGGATGGTGCGGATTGCGAGCGCTATGAGCTCGTCCAGGTCTTCCGGAATGTCGACGGCAATCAATTGTTCCTGGATGTGAGCGGAGAGGCCCTGGAAAAATACGTCTTGGAGGGCCGCCGGGTTCCACTCACTCTTTGCTGCTAGGATGCGGAAGTCGATAGCATAGTCGGCGACACGTCGATTTCCTTGCCGAAGCCGCATCAGGGAATGGGCTGCTTCTCGCCCCGGTGACTTGTGCTGAAACACTTGGAGAAGAGCGGTTTGGAATGCCTGGAGAGATGCACATGCTGGTGATTGCCTGCTCCACTCTGCTGAAGCCCACGCTGCTGCCCGGCCGGTTAGGTGAGTTATTATGAATGCTATCTTCATCCGATCGGATGGGAACATTGCTGACATCAACTCAAAATGTAAGTCACATTGTGTGAGAAATGACGTCTCCCGATTCCCCGGAGAAACCATCGGGTCGTGACAATTGGTTGCAGAAAGAGGGAGTTGCGATGGTTGCCGGCGGGGCAGCACTCGGTCCCAGAAGTGGTTGGTCGATGGTGGCCGAGACAGACGAGGCCTGATGTGAAACAGCAGCGACTAGTTGATCAATCTGGGTGCTCACAGAGGTCATGAAAGCGTCCTGTCGCTTGGCAAGGTCACTGATACTGGAGGACACTGAGGTGAGATGGTCCTCCTGTTCCGCTAGCTGGTGGCTGTGGTATCGGACTGCCGAGTGGAAGCTGTGTAAGTCCGCTGTGTCCATTGTTGGCTCGATCATTCTATCAACGACGTCAGACAGGAATGGTTGGACACAAATGCAGGACTCGACACAATAGCACTGGTTGAGATAGGCATTTACTGAGAAACTCAGTGGGATTTGGTACACAATAAGGCAGTCCAAAATAAGCAAACAAAGCAGAATCATCAGGCAAAAGCATGGTCGGTACAAACAGGCAGGTGGTCAGATACACAACGTGGAAACAGGACTTGGAAGAAAACACACTACTCAGAGCCAGAAGCGAGGGCACAAGGCGCAACGATCGAGCGAATAACCAGTGCAACCAGTGAGACTTATATACACCTAGGTGATGAGCAGCTGATCAGAAACACCTGTGCAGAAGGATCCAGAAGTGGGTGTGGTCAAGACAGTGCCACACCCACCAACCGGCACCAAGAGACAGGGAAGACATACAGAAGACAAAATCACCAAATAATACTAACATAAAACATGGCGGAAGAACCGAACAACCACAGAGCATGACATAGAGTGGTAAAAGATGCACATGGTAATGTGCTGACAAGTGAGGAGTGTGTGCTGAGAAGGTGGAGGGAATATTTTGAAGAGTTGATGAATACAGAAAATGAGCGAGAGAAAAGGCTGGATGATGTGGTGAGAGTAAATCAGGAAGTACAAGAGATTAGTAAGGAAGAAGTGAGGGCTGCTATGAAGAGGATGAAGAGTGGAAAGGCAGTTGGTCCAGATGACATTCCAGTGGAGGCATGGAAATGTCTAGGAGAGACGGCAGTAGAGTTTCTAACCAGATTGTTTAATAAAATCTTGGAAAGTGAAAGGATGCCTGAGGAGTGTGCTGGTTCCTATTTTCAAGAACAAGGATGATGTGCAGAGCTGCAGTACCTACAGAGGCATAAAGTTGATCAGCCACAGCATGAAGTTATGGAAAAGAGTAGTAGAAGCTAGGCTTAGAAAACAGGTGAAGATCTGTGAGCAGCACTACAGATGCAATGTTTGCTGTTGGGAAAGTGTAAGTACACGGACCCACAACAGGGGGCGCAAATGAACGGACAATGGAATAGGTCAAATAACACACTTTACTGTTGTGAATATGCACAACAAGGACAACAGATTACAATAAAGGACAAAGTCAAATTCACACAGGTGTCGTGTGGGCAGGCTCAAAGATAGGAGACGCCTCTCCAAAGTAGAACCGGAACCACATGGTTTCCTCCGCCACCAGACCCCGGGAATACTGGAGCCGCCAAGTCCCGAACTCCCAGGTGGCCACTGCCTCCGCGTGTCGGACCTGGTACTGCTGGCGAGGAATAAAGAACAGTTAAAGGAGGGCGCGTTCGCACCCAGGAATCCGAACGGCAGGTAAGCTACCGCCACCTCTCGTTGGGAAGTTCTCTCAGAGAAATGCACAAAGTCACAAAGATCACTGTCAAACAGTTAGCTGAGTACGTTACCTTCTCGGTAGAAACGATATCTTGGCAAAGAGGTGGAGACGTCGTCCTGCTGATATACTCCTGCCGATCAGATGATTGGTAACAGCTGTTGCAGGTGATGCGTGACAGCTGTCACCCTGGCTGCTCCTGTGAGGCGGCTGCGCCCTCTGGTGCCTGGAGCCCGCACTCCAGACAGGGCGCCCTCTGGTGGTGGGCCAGCAGTACCTCCTCTTCTGGCGGCCCACACAACATTTGCTCTGAGAATACTGTTGAAGAAGTCCAGAGAAGGCCAGAAAGAGTTACATTGTGTGTTTGTGGACTTAGAAAAAGCCCATGATAGGGTGCCAAGAGAAGAGCTGTGGTATTGTATGAGGAAGTCTGGAGTGGCAGAGAAGTATGTTAGGGTAGTGCAGGACATGTACAAGAATAGTGTGACAGCGGTGAGATGCGCAGTCAGAATGACAGACTCATTCAAGGTGGAGGTGGGATTACACCAAGGATCAGCTCTGAGCCCTTTCTTGTTTGCAGTGGTGATGGACAGGTTGACGGATGAGATCAGACAGGAGTCCCCATGGAATATAATGTTTGCAGATGACATTGTGATCTGTAGTGAGAGTAGAGAGCAAGTTGAGTCTAGTCTGGAGAGATGGAGATATGCTTTGGAGAGAAGGGGAATGAAAGTCAGTAGAAGCAAGACTGAGTACATGTGTGTGAATGGGAAGGAGCCCAGTGGAATAGTGCAGTTACAAGGAGTAGAAGTGGCAAAAGTAGATGAGTTTAAATATTTGGGGTCAACTGTAATGGAGAGTGTGGTCAGGCAGGGTGGAGTGGGTGGAGAAAGGTGGCAGGAGTGATTTGTGACTGAAGAATATCAGCAAGAGTGAAGGGGAAAGTTTACAAGACAGTAATGAGACCAGCTATGTTGTACGGCTTAGAGATGGTGGCACTAACAAAAAGACAGGACGCAGAGCTGGAGGTGGCAGAGCTGAAGATGTTGAGCTTGTCTTTGGGAGTGACAAGAATGGACAAGATTAGGAATTAACATACCAGGATGAGGATGGAGCCACCAGGCAGGAAGAGAAGAGCGAGGCCAAAGAGGAGGTTTATGGATGTGCTGAGGGGAGGACATGCAGGTGGTTGGTGTGACAGAGGAAGATACAGAGGACAGGGTGAGATGCAAACGATTGATCTGCTGTGGCGCCCCCTAACGGGAACAGCCGAAAGACAAAGAAAAAACTTAGTTCTGTTTGTCGTTTGTATTATTATCACCTCATTATTTCATCATAGTTTTTCATAATGGTTTCTACTCTGCTCCACTTGATGCTGTTTTCTGTATTATCATTGTTCTTTGTCTTTGGTTATGTTTGGTTATTGTGTTGACTTATTTTCCATTCACCTTAGTGGTCTGTTGTGTTTTTTTTTTTCAGCATTGTCTGTTTAGTTTCTGTCACTTTGTACTCCATTGATTTCCATGTGTTCTCATTTGCGGTTCTCCTTTCACACACCTGTTATCATTAGTCATTTTTGTATTTAAGCTCACTCCTGTTTGTTTGCCCTTTGTTGGTTCATTGTCTTTGTCTGCTCCTCATGCTCTGCATAGGTACCTTGGTCTCCATTTTCCCTGCCGTCATATTTTTCACTCTGGTTTTGTATTGGTTGGTCTCCCTGTGTTCCCTCAGTTTTTAATCATCACTTGATTTGGATATTTTTGGACACTTGTCACCTTCGGTACTGTTGGAACTGTTTGGTCGTTGTCATGGCAAAGCAGGTCAAAACCCAAATGACGACCTAAAAAGCTGGGAGCTGAGTGAATGAAACAAAGTAACAATTTATTGGAAGGATGATACAATTGAATTAGAAATGTTCTGAAAACACCGGAGACAGGAGACATAGGCTGGACCAGAACAGGAGGGTTGACAGGTAACCAGAACCAGGTGGCTGCCCATGGAGCTGACAGGAGACGGGTTACGCTGGAGACAGAGCACAAGAGTTACTGGGTCAGAGTACATGGAGTAGATAAGCATGGAGGTGTCTTACCAAGACAGAGAGGCCAGTTACCCCTAAATGAAAATGGAGTTTCTGGTGAATGTGGAGTCGATGAACATGGGTTCTTATACAGGTGGTGATGATTGCTGACAGATAATCTGCTCCGTGACGCAGCACCTGTAGAAACAGAAGGGCAGGTGGAGCAGAATAGAGCATACACCAACGCAGCACAACAGTACCACCTCTCAATGGGAGCCCCAGGCGTCCCACCAGGCCTGCCTGAATGGACACAATAGAAGTCTCGCAGGAAGGAGGAGTCCAACATGAGGCCCTGTGACACTCAGGAGCATTCCTCAGGTCCTTAACCCTCCCAGTCTACCAGATACTGGAAACCCCAACCCTGGCCCCCGGCGAGGAACAATGGATGGGACGACCATCCACAAGCCAGGTGGGAGGAGGGGAATCAGCCGGAGGGCACAATGGGCTGGAACATACTGGTTTGATCTGAGAGACATGGAACATAGGGTGGATGCCGAGAGACTGGGACAGACACAGTCAGATGGCCGCTGGACTGAGAACTCGGTCCACAACATACAGTTCATTGTAACAAGGTTCCAGTTTCCGGGAGTCTGTTTGCAAAGGAATGTCCTTGGCTGACAACCATCCCTCCTGGCCTGGCCAGTGCTGAGGGGCTGGGTTTGACGCTGATCTGCATGGCCTTGGTTCCTGTCCCTCATCCAGAGCAGGGTGGAATGGGCCATCTTCCACTTCTGCTGAAAGTACTGCAGGTGGGCTTGCATGCATGGCACCGCCAGCTCCTCTTGTTGAGCAGGGAACAGAAGAGGCTGATAACCCAAGGAAGACTCAAACGGTGAAAGTCCAGTTGCTGAGCTGATCTGAGTATTATGGGCATACTCCATGGCAGCTGACATGGGATGGGAAGACGTGACACACCAGAGGGTGGACTCGAGTTACTGGTTTGCCTGCTCCACATAGCCGTTGGTCTGTGGATGGTAGCCGGATAGTAGGCTTGGGTATCGAGAACTGGTTATTTTCGGGAATCGTTAAGAAATGATTCGATCCGCTGACATCAATAGCCTTTTTGCTTAACGATTCTGTTCTTTTTGAGGATGTTTGTTGGGAAAATGATCATTTCTCTGCGTTGATTGCAGACCCTGCAGTGGGTCTGTAATCAACCACTTCTGCAGCATGGCTCCGCTTTGAAGCTTGAACCAAGGAAGCAGTGCTCCGACCCACTGCTTCCTTGGTTCATTGCTTTGCTGCTTTTCACAAGCGGAAAGTCTGCTTCTTAACCCCTCTCAGTCATTTAAAAATGTCAATCATGAGTCTTGTGCAGATTAAAGTCACTAACTGGGACTCTTGTCTTGTTACAGACAATAAATGAGAATCGTCCTCCATTCCATTCACACAGCTCCAAATGCTGTGCTGCTCTCTGCCGAGTCAAGTTAGAGTCTGGTCGGAATCAATAACTTCAAAGCGAATCACTGTTTTAAATCAAATGACACTTCTTTCCAAACGCTGTAATACAAACCATAATCTAGAATCGACCAAAACATTTGTTCCTCCCAAAATGAGATGTCCTGCATTCGTTATGGTTTACATTGATGCTGACGTGCAGCACAGCCCGCTGAGTTCAGCTCAGAGGTATGGGGTGACATGTATGCCATTAATGTTTGAAAGGAAATGCTTTTGACAAAAACTACAGATTTTGTTCATTTCTAGTTATGTCCAGAGATCAAGGATCCACCATGTAGATTTTATGTAAGTCCAGAGATCAAGGATCCAGTGACCGTGTACAGATTTAATTGATTTTTATTTATGTCCAGAAATCAAGGATCCAGTGACCAATTTCATATTTATTTATTTTAAGACTCAATCAAATGTTGTTGACATAGAAAACCTGTAAAGCCTGCTTTTAGTACACAGACAATTCACAAGAGGCATCGATAAGGGAATTGATAAGGATTCTGATCGATAAGTGGAATCAATAATGGCATCGATATCGATAAAATCTTATCAATACCCATCCCTAGACTGACAGACGCCCCGAGTGCAGAGGAGAAAGTCTTCCACACCTGGGAGGTGAACTGGGGTGTTCGGTCTGACACGATGTCTGATGAAATGCCATGCAATGGGAATACATGGTGGATAGGAGATCGATGGTCTCCTGGCCTGATGGTAGCTTCGGCAAGGCCAACAAGTGTACTGCCTTGGAGAAGTGGCCAACGATGGTGTGGATGTTGGTGTATCCTTTTCATGGTTGGAGTCTGGTTATGAAGTCGAGACAGATGTGAGACCGGGGCAGCTAGGGATGAGTATAATCAATGGCCACCAAAAATGGCCATTAATTATTTCCAGTGTCCAAGTTGTTCTAGGATGACTGGAGAGCTTGGAACTGTGGCAAAACTGGAGAACTTGTGGCAGGGCATCTGGAGGAACAAACATCCATCCGGGAGGTCCTCCTCCGGGTTCAGGGTGCTGGAGTTGTGCCTCCCGGATGACTCTTTCTGTGTCCCAAGTGAGGACTCCCACCACCAGGTCCAGGGGAAGGATGCTGTCAGGAGCTGCAGGCTGGTTCTTGGGTGAAAACTGTTTTGAAAGGGTATCTTGCTTGGTGTTTTTGGATCCTGGATGGTAAGTAATTGTGAAATTGAATCTTCCAAAAAAGAGTGACCACCTGGCTTGTCCGGAATTTAAACGGTTGGCTTACTGGATGTAAGCAAGGTTTTTATGATCTGTCCAGACAATGAAGGGGACAGTAGTACCTTAGAGCCAATGCCTCCATTCCTCCAGAGCCTGCTTGACTGCCAGAAGTTCCCAGTTTCCCATGTCATAGTTTCTTTCAGCGGGAGACAGATGCCAGGAGAAGAAAGCACAGTGGTGATCACAGAAGTTGATCCCCCTCAGCTCTCTGGGGCACAATGATCTCAATCCCAATGGGATTGGGATCAGGGGCATCGACCTCCATGACGAACTGGTAGTCCGGGTCTGGCTGTATGAGAACAGGAGTTGCGGGGGAATGGTGATCGAGTGTGTTTAAGGCAGTGTCAGGGTCAGGGAACCAAGTGAAGGTCCCCTGAGTGAAGGGGACTTTGGAGGATGTGAGTTTGGTGAGTGGTCAACTACCTGACTAAAGTGCCTAATGAATCGGCTGTAAAAATGAGTGAAACTGTTGAAGTTGTTTAACTGATGTGGGAGTGAGCCATTGAGTAACTGCATCTATCTTGGCAGTGATGGGTTTAATTTGATTTTTGGAAAAGATGTATCTGAGGAAACATATGGTGTCTTTGTGGAATTTGCATTTCTCAGCTTTGACAAATAATCAATCAATCAATCAATCAATCAATCAATCAATTTTATTTATATAGCGCCAAATCACAACAAACAGTTGCCCCAAGGCGCTTTATATTGTAAGGCAAGGCCATACAATAATTATGTAAAACCCCAATGGTCAAAACGACCCCCTGTGAGCAAGCACTTGGCTACAGTGGGAAGGAAAAACTCCCTTTTAACAGGAAGAAACCTCCAGCAGATCCAGGCTCAGGGAGGGGCAGTCTTCTGCTGGGACTGGTTGGGGCTGAGGGAGAGAACCAGGAAAAAGACATGCTGTGGAGGGGAGCAGAGATCAATCACTAATGATTAAATGCAGAGTGGTGCATACAGAGCAAAAAGAGAAAGAAACACTCAGTGCATCATGGGAACCCCCCAGCAGTCTAAGTCTATAGCAGCATAACTAAGGGATGATTCAGGGTCACCTGATCCAGCCCTAACTATAAGCTTTAGCAAAAAGGAAAGTTTTAAGCCTAATCTTAAAAGTAGAGAGGGTGTCTGTCTGCCTGATCTGAATTGGGAGCTGGTTCCACAGGAGAGGAGCCTGAAAGCTGAAGGTTTCTGCCTCCCATTCTACTCTTACAAACCCTAGGAACTACAAGTAAGCCTGCAGTCTGAGAGCGAAGAGCTCTATTGGGGTGATATGGTACTATGAGGTCCCTAAGATAAGATGGGACCTGATTATTCAAAACCTTATAAGTAAGAAGAAGAATTTTAAATTCTATTCTAGAATTAACAGGAAGCCAATGAAGAGAGGCCAATATGGGTAAGATATGCTCTCTCCTTCTAGTCCCCGTAAGTACTCTAGCTGCAGCATTTTGAATTAACTGAAGGCTTTTTAGGGAACTTTTAGGACAACCTGATAATAATGAATTACAATAGTCCAGCCTAGAGGAAATAAATGCATGAATTAGTTTTTCAGCATCACTCTGAGACAAGACCTTTCTAATTTTAGAGATATTGCGTAAATGCAAAAAAGCAGTCCTACATATTTGTTTAATATGCGCATTGAAGGACATATCCTGATCAAAAATGACTCCAAGATTTCTCACAGTATTACTAGAGGTCAGGGTAATGCCATCCAGAGTAAGGATCTGGTTAGACACGTTTCTAAGATTTGTGGGGCCAAGTACAATAACTTCAGTTTTATCTGAGTTTAAAAGCAGAAAATTAGAGGTCATCCATATCTTTATGTCTGTAAGACAATCCTGCAGTTTAGCTAATTGGTGTGTGTCCTCTGGCTTCATGGATAGATAAAGCTGGGTATCATCTGCGTAACAATGAAAATTTAAGCAATGCTGTCTAATAATACTGCCTAAGGGAAGCATGTATAAATTGAATAAAATTGGTCCTAGCACAGAACCTTGTGGAACTCCATAATTAACCTTAGTCTGTGAAGAATATTCCCCATTTACATGAACAAATTGTAATCTATTAGATAAATATGATTCAAACCACCGCAGCGCAGTGCCTTTAATACCTATGGCATGCTCTAATCTCTGTAATAAAATTTTATGGTCAACAGTATCAAAAGCAGCACTGAGGTCTAACAGAACAAGCACAGAGATGAGTCCACTGTCTGAGGCCATAAGAAGATCATTTGTAACCTTCACTAATGCTGTTTCTGTACTATGATGAATTCTAAAACCTGACTGAAAGTCTTCAAATAGACCATTCCTCTGATGATCAGTTAGCTGTTTTACAACTACCCTTTCAAGAATTTTTGAGAGAAAAGGAAGGTTGGAGATTGGCCTATAATTAGCTAAGATAGCTGGGTCAAGTGATGGCTTTTTAGGTAATGGTTTAATTACTGCCACCTTAAAAGCCTGTGGTACATAGCCAATTAATAAAGATAGATTGATCATATTTAAGATCGAAGCATTAAATAATGGTAGGGCTTCCTTGAGCAGCCTGGTAGGAATGGGGTCTAATACACATGTTGATGGTTTGGATGAAGTAACTAATGAAAATAACTCAGACAGAACAATCTGAGAGAAAGAGTCTAACCAAATACCGGCATCACTGAAAGCAGCCAAAGATAACGATACGTCTTTGGGATGATTATGAGTAATTTTTTCTCTAATAGTTAAAATTTTATTAGCAAAGAAAGTCATGAAGTCATTACTAGTTAAAGTTAAAGGAATACTCGGCTCAATAGAGCTCTGACTCTTTGTCAGCCTGGCTACAGTGCTGAAAAGAAACCTGGGGTTGTTCTTATTTTCTTCAATTAGTGATGAGTAGAAAGATGTCCTAGCTTTACGGAGGGCTTTTTTTCCAGGCTAAGTGAAGATCTTCTAAATTAGTGAGACGCCATTTCCTCTCCAACTTACGGGTTATCTGCTTTAAGCTGCGAGTTTGTGAGTTATACCATGGAGTCAGGCACTTCTGATTTAAAGCTCTCTTTTTCAGAGGAGCTACAGCATCCAAAGTTGTCTTCAATGAGGATGTAAAACTATTGACGAGATACTCTATCTCACTTACAGAGTTTAGGTAGCTACTCTGCACTGTGTTGGTATATGGCATTAGAGAACATAAAGAAGGAATCATATCCTTAAACCTAGTTACAGCGCTTTCTGAAAGACTTCTAGTGTAATGAAACTTATTCCCCACTGCTGGGTAGTCCATCAGAGTAAATGTAAATGTTATTAAGAAATGATCAGACAGAAGGGAGTTTTCAGGGAATACTGTTAAGTCTTCAATTTCCATACCATAAGTCAGAACAAGATCTAAGATATGATTAAAGTGGTGGGTGGACTCATTTACATTTTGAGCAAAGCCAATTGAGTCTAATAATAGATTAAATGCAGTGTTGAGGCTGTCATTCTCAGCATCTGTGTGGATGTTAAAATCGCCCACTATAATTATCTTATCTGAGCTAAGCACTAAGTCAGACAAAAGGTCTGAAAATTCACAGAGAAACTCACAGTAACGACCAGGTGGACGATAGATAATAACAAATAAAACTGGTTTTTGGGACTTCCAATTTGGATGGACAAGACTAAGAGTCAAACTTTCAAATGAATTAAAGCTCTGTCTGGGTTTTTGATTAATTAATAAGCTGGAATGGAAGATTGCTGCTAATCCTCTGCCTCGGCCCGTGCTACGAGCATTCTGGAAGTTAGTGTGTCTCGGGGGTGTTGACTCATTTAAACTAACATATTCATCCTGCTGTAACCAGGTTTCTGTAAGGCAGAATAAATCAATATGTTGATCAATTATTATATCATTTACTAACAGGGACTTAGAAGAGAGAGACCTAATGTTTAATAGACCACATTTAACTGTTTTAGTCTGTGGTGCAGTTGAAGGTGCTATATTATTTTTTCTTTTTGAATTTTTATGCTTAAATGGATTTTTGCTGGTTATTGGTGGTCTGGGAGCAGGCACCGTCTCTACGGGGATGGGGTAATGAGGGGATGGCAGGGGGAGAGAAGCTGCAGAGAGGTGTGTAAGAGAGGTGTGTAGAAATGAGAGCTGCTCCATCCAAAGTGGGATGGATGCCGTCTCTCCTAACAAGACCAGGTTTTCCCCAGAAGCTTTGCCAATTATCTATGAAGCCCACCTCATTTTTTGGACACCACTCAGACAGCCAGCAATTCAAGCAGAACATGCGGCTAAACATGTCACTCCCGGTCCGATTGGGGAGGGGCCCAGAGAAAACTACAGAGTCCGACATTGTTTTTGCAAAGTTACACACCGATTCAATGTTAATTTTAGTGACCTCCGATTGGCGTAACCGGGTGTCATTACTGCCGATGTGAATTACAGTCTTACCAAATTTACGCTTAGCCTTAGCCAGCAGTTTCAAATTTCCTTCAGTGTCGCCTGCTCTGGCCCCCGGAAGACAATTGACTATGGTTGCTGGTGTCGCTAACTTCACATTTCTCAAAACAGAGTCGCCAATAACCAGAGTTTGATCTTCGGTGGGTGTGTCGTAGAGTGGGGAAAAACGGTTAGAAATGTGAACGGGGTGGCGGTGTACATGGGGCTTCTGTTTAGGACTATGCTTCCTCCTCACAGTCACCCAGTCAGCCTGCTTTCCCGGCTGCTCGGGATCTGCCAGAGGGAAACTAACGGCGGCTAAGCTACCTTGGTCCGCACCGACTACAGGGGCCTGGCTAGCTGTAGAATTTTCCACGGTGCGGAGCCGAGTCTCCAATTCGCCCAGCCTGGCCTCCAAAGCTACGAATAAGCTACACTTATTACAAGTATCATTACTGCTAAAGGAGGCCGAGGATTAACTAAACATTTCACACCCAGAGCAGAAAAGTGCAGGAGAGACAGGAGAAGCCGCCATGCTAAATCGGCTAAGAGCTAGTAGCTGCGCTAAGCTAGCGGATGCCTAAAAACACACAAAGTGAATAATGTGTAAATAATTTAGAGGTGATACAGCAGAGGGATTGCTTTAGTTAAGGTACATGAAGATTACACTGTAAAACAAATCGTTATCTAGTTAACTAGATCAATCTAACTGCGCAGATTAAACAGCTAACAGATACAGCAAAACACCGCTGTGCTCCGGAACAGGAAGTGATACAATACCGTAGTGAGAGCCAACCACCAAATGACGTGTTCAGTTCAAATCAGTTCAGATCTGCCAGAAGCAAATCATAAACGGTTTTTCAGATGGACGTGATTGGTATGTTCGGAGAACTCACTGGAAAAGATCAAGATGTCATCTAAATAGACAGACATGAACTGCTTGAGGAAGTCCCTAAGGACATTGTTGACTAGGGACTGAAATGTGGCTGAAGGATTGGCGAGGCCGAAGGGCATGACCAAATATTCAAAATGGCTCAGGGGGGTGTTGAACACGGTCTTCCCTTCATCACCTTCCTTGACCCAGACAAGATGGTATGCATTAAAAAGGTATAATTTGGAAAAAATAGCTGCCCCGTGCAGGGAGTTGAATGCCAAATCGAGGAGGGAGAGTGGGTACCGGTTGCGGACCGTGATGGCATTAAACCCCCTAAAACCGATGCATGGGCGCAACGGCCCATCCTTCTTTCCCAAAAGGAGAAGCCTGCCCCCAGCAGTGAGGAAGAGGGATGAATAAGACCGGCAGCCAGAAAGTCCTTGATGCATTTTTACATTGATTCTCTTTCCGGATGCGACAGGTTGTACAACCAGCTGGTAGGGAGGGATGCGCCTGGAAGCAAATCATTGGAGCAATCATACAGTCAGTGTTGACGAAGAGAGCGTGCATAACTTACTAAACACCTCACCCAATTCATGGTAGCAATTAGGATGGAGGCGAGGTCCAGGGGTGTCTCTAGAGACTCTCTGGCAACTTGACTGGAGGGGTTCAAAGGACAGTAAACAACAGCTGTGGTAGGCTTTGTTCCATCGGTTCACTTTTCCATTCGACCAATCAAAATCCAGATTGTGATGCATGAGCCAGGAGTGCCCCAACTCCATCGTGGAGGATGAGGAATAAATAAGAAACTGGATGGTCTCCCGGTGATTCCCTGACACCACTAACATAACAGGTGCAGTTTGGTGAGTGATAGCCAATAGACTAGTACCATCTAGGACGTGCAACAACCACCATTAACCACCTTTGTGTCAATGAAAATTTCCTTCTGTTACTGAATCTATAAATGCAGAGATGGTAATGCAGTGCTGCTAGTGCTGGACTGTAGCTGGGATTTGGGTGCGTGACGAATTTTCACCAATGAATTTTATCTGGCCCACCCATAACCTGGGACATATGGGTGAGCGTTGGCTTTTGGCCATACTGGACAGTCACAGATGATATGCCCTTTGACGTTGCAATCAATACACAGCCAGGCGAGATCCTACACTGCCTTTCCTCTAGGTTTAATCTGGCACTACTGAGCTGCATAGGCTCATTGGCAGGTGGTGTTAGAATGCCGAGGAGTGTACTGGCGGTGGAGCCCGAGGCTGAAAGGATGGGACTAAGTCTAATCTGAGCAGAAGACGCGCACTCAGCCCTCCGGCTCTTCTTCCGCCATCTCTATCCATTTTTAGATGAGTTTATCCAAGGTTTCGGGTTTGTTCCAAACCACCAGCTTGTCCTTTAATTTCTCAGTTAAGCGCTTTGGAGAGGCGTGGGATTCCAGTCGGCCTCCGCCGCTAGAACCCAGAACTCCACAGAATAATCGGCCACGGAGCGATTCTCCTGCTGAAGTGATAATAAACCCTTGGAGGTCATATTCCCCCGTATTGGATGATCGAAGACCATCCTAAACTGGTGGATAAACGAGGTGTATGTGTCCAGTCCCAGTATGTGCCCCAGAGGGGTGTAACTCCTGCAAGCACGTCCCCCTGGAACAAACTGATAGTGTATGAGATCTTACTTTTGTCTGTGGTGTAATGTGATGGGCACTGGAATACTGCATTAGAAAGGATTCACAGGTGTTTACGGACCCTGAAAAGGGTACTGGGTGGCAGAAGACTGGTTCATGAACTAAGACTGCTTGAGGTGGAGCTGGAGGTGCAGGTCTGGGTAATGAAGGAGAGCAAGGGGCGGAGGTGAGCTGGCCTAACTAGTTTGACAATGGGGATAACTGTGAACAGAGTTGTTATCTGAGTAGATAAAGACTGATGCTGGTCCACGAGGGTCTGAATCATTGTTGCTGATGACCTAAGAGTGTCCCCTGCGAGCTGAGGGCTTGGTGGAAGTTGCCTGCTCCTGCTGGGTCCATGACATGGCCAGAAACTCCTGCTATGGCCAAGTCAGTCAAAACCCAAATTAGGATCCAAAAAGCTGGGAGCTGAGTGAATGAAACAAAGTAACAATTTATTGGAAGGCTGATACAATGGAATTTGAAATGTGCTGAAGACACCGGAGGCAGGAGGCATAGGAGAACAGGAGGGTTGACAGGTAACTGGAACCAGGTGGCTGCCCACGGAGTTGACAGGAGACTGGTTACACTGGAGGCAGAGCACAAAAATTACTTGGTCAGAGTACACGGAGTAGATAAGCACAGAGGTGTCTTACAAAGACGGAGAGGCCAGGTACCACTAAATGAAAACAGAGTTTCTGGCAAATGTGGAATGGCTGAACCAGGGTTCTTATACAGTTGGTGATGATTGCTGACAGGTGATGATCAGCTCTGTCACGTGGCACCTGCAGAAACAGAAGGGGAGGGGTTGCAGAACAGAGCATACACCAAGGCAGCATAACAGGTCGTGCATCTTACATTAAATCACCTGGATTGTTACACATCCCTCGTTTGGTCACTGTCTGCATACTGGGTTCAGTTTTCCCCTAGATGTAACAGTTGCACTCCTGGCAGCCAACAGACATCACTTACTTGCTCCCCATAACAGGGCATTAAGTCTCCTTATCTACCTGCAATCTGCACATTTGAGTTCCTTACCACAAAATTGGCTCCCAGGTTCAATGGGCCTATCCTTGTCACTAAAGTCTTCAGTCCTATTGCACTGCATTTGGCACTGCCCCAGTCCAATCGCATCAACTGCACGTTATGTCTCAGAAAGGAAGCTACTTCAGATTAGCAATCTGTGTCCTCTGGATAGTGCCGCCTCTCTCATCTAGATCGTGGACTGGGCACTGGGCTTCACCATGCCGAGCCTCCTTGCTATGATCCAAATCAAATCAAATCAGTTTTATTTATATAGTGCCAAATCACAACAAACAGTTGCCCCAAAGCGCTTTATATTGTAAGGCAAGGCCATACAATAATTACGGAAAAACCCCAACGGTCAAAACGACCCCCTGTGAGCAAGCACTTGGCGACAGTGGGAAGGAAAAACTCCCTTTTAACAGGAAGAAACCTCCAGCAGAACCAGGCTCAGGGAGGGGCAGTCTTCTGCTGGGACTGGTTGGGGCTGAGGGAGAGAACCAGGAAAAAGACATGCTGTGGAGGGGAGCAGAGATCAATCACTAATGATTAAATGCAGAGTGGTGCATACAGAGCAAAAAGAGAAAGAAACACTCAGTGCATCATGGGAACCCCCCAGCAGTCTAAGTCTATAGCAGCATAACTAAGGGATGGTTCAGGGTCACCCGATCCAGCCCTAACTATAAGCTTTAGCAAAAAGGAACATTTTAAGCCTAATCTTAAAAGTAGAGAGGGTGTCTGTCTCCCTGATCTGAATTGGGAGCTGGTTCCACAGGAGAGGAGCCTGAAAGCTGAAGGTCCACTGAAGTCAGGGATGCCAGTTTTTGGTAGATCAGAGCAGGTATGGTTCTGAAGACAGCTCCACATACTATCATTGTTCATGTTTCTGGTGTTTAGTTTCTGATCTCTGGATTTTTGTCTCTGGTCTTATCTCCTGCATCTTACAATTTCAGTGTATATGTACTATTTCATGAGAATTTCCTCTGAATTTTTTATCCCTCATGTTCTTATTTTGACATCTGTGCCATGTTTCTTCTCTGTGGCTTTACTGCTTGTCACTTGTCAATTCAGTGAGAAAAGAAAGCAGATATTTTCAGTTTCAACATGAGCCATCAGACAGTGTAAGATCACTGTGAAGTGAGACTAAAAATCTCCTGCATTTATAGCAGGCTAAGCCTAGGACAGGGGTGCCCAAGTTCGGTCCCCGAGATCTACCTTCCTGACACTCCTAGTTGTCTCCCTGCTCCAACACACCTGAATCCAGTGAAAGACTCGTTAGCAGGCTTTTAATAAGCCTTTCATTGGATTCAGGTGTGTTTGAGCAGGGAGACAACTAGGAGTGTCAGGAAGGTAGATCTCGAGGATCGAACTTCGGCACCCCTGGCCTTGGATTAAAGGACTCCATCACTAAGTCTGTTGCTTAGTGAGTCAGCCAGTGAGTCAGTCAAGAAGTCAACAAGATTTCCATAATTAACTCCATAAAAACATCTGTTTGTTCAGTTTTGAGATTTTGGGTCATGACAAGACCTCTTTTGGGTGATGTTTGGACCATTAACATGCAAAATAACACACAGATAGACCAGCCGGTCATGTTTCATTTGGAGCCTTTTTGCTAATCGCAGGGTCCTGATGGCCACTGGAGGGCAGTGTTGCTTGTTGGCAGATGTTGGGTGTCATAGTTCTGAGGACATGTCTGCACTCAACCTCAGCATGATTAACTTGTTAACACCTCTTCCACTGTAGTTTTACCAATCACGACCTCTTTAGCCGTTACCTGTTGAAAACACACTCATTGAAACAATGTTTTTTAAATTTTTTATTTTTTGCATAAGGTCGTCCGGTTTTGTTCATTCCTTTAATGGTGAACAATTATGAAGTAAGGGTACAGACCTTATATCCTCCACACGTCAGTCCTGCGTTGCGTTTGGCCAGGACGCACTTCATCCTCAAGAAAAAGGACCGCTCAATTTCATATTCTGTCACACAGACACAAAAGTTCACTCAGAAAAGCCTCCATCACTGATGTTTCTGCACTAACAAACAAACTGTAGCACATTTGCATTTGTTGAGATAATGCTGTCTCTTCAGGAGATGTCACCTATGAATTTCAGACTTTGAACAACATATTAAGACGTGAAGAATTGAAGACGTTCAGCTGTCTTCAAAATAATAGCGTGTTTAACCCTTAACGCCTGAATTTATATAGCTGTATATAAAAAAATGTTTTGTGTGTGTTTTTGCCTTTAAGTAGATGGTAAATAATGTTGAGATTATTAATTTCACTTTTGCACAAAAACTAGATAGTAATATTGGGTATTCTGGTAATGACTTTATGTTATAATGTTATAATAATAATGATGGTATGTTGCAAATTTGCGACAACAGGCATACAGGTCAATTTGCTAAGTTGCATATTTGAGTCAGAGATTGTAGCATATATGCGACGATGGGCGTTACGGGGTTAAAAAAGTGAGTAAAGCTCAAATTCCTTAAAATGCCTCTTATTTACGTATACACAAATACGTTGTTGAACACTGCACATTCTGTTACAAATCAAAACATGAAGAAACATTTATCAAATTTGTTATTTCTTTGCAGAAAGTGAGGAAAAAGAAATATTAGGCTGTTCAAAAAAATCAGTGTCTGCATTCACAGGAAAGATAAATCTTCAACCATTTTTCGCTTTATACAGTAAATGTTTAAGTTTGTAAAGAAAAATACAGACACTGATATTTTTATGAACAGCCTCATAGTCCCTTTTCTCCACTTTCTGTAAAGGAATAATAATAATTTTACTTGTAATAGAATGTGAAGTCTTCACAATGCATTTGTGTGGAAGGAAATAAAATTCATTTGGTGACACTTTACCTGAAGGTATCGTCATAATAGTCACATGACACTGTCATGAACGTGTCATAAACATTACGTCAATGTCATAAATGTTTATGACTGCTGTCATTAAGTGTCATTTGGTGTTTAATTACAAGCTGACATTTTTTGGGTTGTCTTTGTCATGAGAACTTGACATTAACAAAATATGCATCTATTTTTGTGTTTGTAGCAAGTTGACACAATGATTATTATAATTAGATCTGCAAGGTCACAGACCAATTCGAATATCTTCAGTACACTGTCATAATGGTGTCCTGACAGTCAGTTTTGGGTATCCTGTCAGTATCCCGTCAAACGTCTGTGACAAAGTGCTAGAACTGGTCTGTAACGTTCCATCCATCCATCCATCCATTTTCTTCCGCTTTATCCGGAGTCGGGTCGGGGGGCAGCAGCTCAAGCAAAGCCACCCAGACCTCCCGATCCACACACACCTCCCCCAGCTCCTCTGGGGGAACCCCAAGGCGTTCCCAAGCCAGCCGAGAGATGTAGTCCCTCCAGCGTGTCCTGGGTCTTCCCCGGGGCCTCCTCCCAATGGGACGTGCCTAGAACACCTCTCCAGCAAGGTGTCCAGGGGGCATCCGAAAAAGATGCCCGAGCCACCTCAACTGACTCCTTTCGACGTGGAGGAGCAGCGGCTTGACTCCGAGCTCCTCCCGAGTGACCGTGCTCCTCACCCTATCTCTAAGGGAGCGCCCAGCCACCCTGCGGAGGAAACTCATCTTGGCCGCTTGTACACGCGATCTCGTTCTTTTGGTCATGAGCCAAATTTCATGACCATAGGTGAGGATCGGAACATAGATCGATCGGTAAATCGAGAGCTTTGCCCCCTTACTCAGCTTTCTCTTCACCACGACGGTCCGATACAGCGACCACATCACTGCAGATGCTGCACCGATCCGTCTATTGATCTCACGCTCCATCCGTCCCTCACTCGTGAACAAGACCCCGAGATACTTAAACTCCTCCACTTGAGAGAAAGACACTCCACTGACCTGAAGAGGGCAGAGCACCTTTTTCCGGTCGAGAACCATGGCCTCGGATTTGGAGGTGCTGATTTTCATCCCGGACACTTCACACTCGGCTGCCAACTGCCACAGTGCACGCTGAAGGTCCTGATTTGACGAAGCCAACAGAACTACATCATCCGCAAACAGCAGAGACGAGATTCTGTGGTTCCCAAACCAGACCCCCTCTACACCCTGGCTGCGCCTAGAAATTCTGTCCATAAAAATAATGAACAGAACCGGTGACAAAGGGCAGCCCTGGTGGAGGCCAACGTGCACTGGAAACAGGTTTGACTTACTACCGGCAATGCAAACCAAGCTCCTGCTGTGGTTGTACAGGGACCGGACAGCCCTTAGCAAAGGACCGCGGGCCCCGTACTCCCGGAGCACCCCCCACAGGGTGCCCCGAGGGACACGGTCGAACGCCTTCTCCAGATCCACAAAACACATGTGGACTGGTTGGGCGAACTCCCATGAACCCTCAAACACCCGATGGAGCGTGTAGAGCTGGTCCAGTGTGCTGTGACCAGGACGAAAACCACACTGCTCCTCCTGAATCCAAGGTTCGACCATCGGTCGAATTCTCCTCTCCAGTACTCTGGAATAGACCTTACCGGGGAGGCTGAGGAGTGTGTTCCCCCTATAGTTGGAACACACCCTCCAGTCCCCCTTCTTAAACAGAGGAACCACCACCCCAGTCTGCCAATCCAGAGGCACTGTCCCCGATCGCCACACGATGTTGCAGAGGCATGTCAGCCAAGACAGTCCCACAACATCCAGAGACTTAAGGTACTCAGGATGGATTTCATCCACCCCAGGAGCCTTGCCACCGAGGAGCTTTCTAACCACCTCGGTGACTTCAGCCAGGGTAATGGATGAGTCCGCCTCTGAGTCCACAGTTTCTGCTTCCTCTTCGGAAGACATGACGATGGGATTGAGGAGATCCTCAAAGTATTCCTTCCACCACCCGACAACATCCCCAGTCAGGGTCAACAGCTCCCCACCCGCACCGTAATCAGTGCTGGTGGAGAGCTGCTTCCGCCTCCTGAGGTGTCGGATGGTTTGCCAGAATCTCTTCAAGGCCGACCAATAATCCACCTCCGTGGCCTCCCCGAACTCCTCCCAGACTCGGGTTTTTGCCTCTGCGACCACACGGGCTGCGGCACGCTTGGCCTGCCGGTACCTGTCAGCTGCCTCCGGGGTCCCACCTACCAACAAAGATAAGTAGGACTCCTTCTTCAGCTTGACGGCATCCCTTACTTCCGGCATCCACCACCAGGTTCGGGGATTGCCGCCGTGACAGGCACCAGAGACCTTGTGACCACAGCTACGAGCAGCCACATCGACAATGGAGGTGGAGAACATGGTCCACTCGGACTCCATGTCTCCAACCTCCCCCGGGATCTGGGAGAAACTCTCCCGGAGGTGGGAGTTGAAGACCTCGCTGACAGAGGGTTCCGCCAGTCGTTCCCAGCAGACCCTCACAATACGTTTGGGCCTGCCAGGTCTGACCGGCTTCCTCCCCTCCCAGCGGATCCAACTCACCACCAGGTGGTGATCGGTTGACAGCTCTGCCCCTCTCTTCACTCGAGTATCCGAGACACGTGGCCGAAGGTCAGATGATATGATTACAAAGTCAATCATCTACCTCCAGCTCAGGGTGTCCTGGTGCCACGTGCTCTTATGGACACCCTTGTGCTCGAACATGGTGTTCATGATGGACAAACTGTGACTAGCACAGAAGTCCAACAACTGAACACCACTCGGGTTCAGATCGGGTAGGCTGTACTTCCCGATCACCCCCCTCCAGGTCTCACTGTCGCCCCCAGGAGAACAACGGAGTTCCCAGTTGGAGCGCTATCTAGTACCCCTCCCAGGGACTCCAAGAAGGTCGGGTACTCTGCACTGCCGCTTGACCCGTAGGCCGAGACAACGGTGAGAGACCTGTCCCCAACCCGAAGGCGTAGGGACGCCACCCTCTCGTTCACTGGAGTGAACTCCAACACATGGCAACTGAGCTGGGGAGCAATAAGCAATGCGACCCCAGCTCTCCGCCTCTCCCCTTGGGCAACGCCAGAAAAATGAAGCATCTGTAACCTTGCACATCTAATTGCACTAAACAAAAATGTAAACGCAACACTTTTGTTTTTGCACTCATTGTTATGAGCTGAACTCAAAGAACTGAAACATTTTCTATACATACAAAAGACTTATTTTTCTCAATTATTGTTCACAAATCTGTCTAAATCTGTGTTAGTGAGCACTTTTCCTTTGCCAAGATAATCCATCCTCACAGGTGTGGCAGATCAAGATGCTGATTAGACAGCATGATTATTGCACAGGTGTGCCTTAGGCTGGCCACAATAAAAGGCCACTCTGAAATGTTCAGTTTTATCACATAGCAAAGTGCCACAGATGTCACAAGTGTTGAGGGAGCGTGTAGTTGGCATGCTGACTGCAGGAATGTCCATCAGAGCTGCTGCGCGTGAACTGAATGTTCATTTCGCCACCATAAGCCGTCTCCAAAGGTGTTTCAGAGAATTTAGCAGTACATCCAAAAGGCCTCACAACCACAGACCACGTGTAACCACATCAGCCCAGGACCTCCACATCCAGCATGTTCACCTCCAAGATGGTCTGAGACCAGCCACGTGGACAGCGGCTGCAACAGTCGGTTTTCAGAACCAAAGAATTTCTGCACAAACTGTCAGAAACCATCTGCAGGAAGCTCATCTGCATGCTTGTCATCCTCATCAGGGTCTTGACCTGACTGCAGTACGTCGTCGTAACTGACTTGAGTTGGCAAATGCTCACATTCAATGGTGTGTGGCGGCAGATCAGCTTTTCCCTATATTTGCTAGGTGCAGTGATTGACAGCTCTGCGATGGGAGCTGTTATCACGATGGTGTTCCGGTCCACTCCATAGCACCTAAGTGCTCTAGCCATTGTCCCACCTCTTTTGAGCAGATGATGGTACCGGGACACCACCTGATTTGGACTTTGGGCTGGAATAGAAAGTATTAAATACCAAATATAAATGTCAAAATAAAGACACACAACTGTCAGGATTCGGCCCATTCAGGGCCCTGGTCATGGTTTCATCATTTGGCCTCACTTCTGCTTTTGATTATTCTGTCTCTGGTTTCTGTTTATCTCTATGTCTTGTGTTTTCTCATCTTGTTATGCTCTGTTTATGATTAGTTTTGTTTCATTTATTTTCTTTGTATCACCTGGTTACCATGTTTTTAGTTTTGTCTTTGTTTCTGTCTCATTTGTAGTTTGTTCTTCTTCATGGCTCATTGTAATGCATTTGTATTCTTTTACTCATGGCCCCTTTACTTCAGTATCAGTATCAGTATTTATCTTCAGTGTTTTCTTCTTGTTTTGTTCCTTTCGTTATTTATTGCTTTCTCTTATTATCAGTTATGCAGTGTTGTTCTTCATTTGTATTCTTTTGTCACTGGTTTAGTCTTGTGTCGTTTATTTTTCTTAGTCAGCAGATAGTCTGTCATGGCAGTTACTTTCATACTTTGTTCTGTATCAGTTCGGTTCTAATCTAGACCTTGTTTTTTGTTTTCTTCTTTACTTGTACTTATTATATGTATTTCCCTTAATACTTTAGCCACAGGGTGAGTTCTGTCTTAGTTAAGTCCCTGCCTTTTTATTTTCTGGGTCCTGACACATGAGCACATCAGTTTGTGGTTTTCAGTTCTTTTTGTCTCTCTTGGTTGTGGGTGTGTCACTGGCACTTAGTTGTTTGTCTGTCATGCCCACCTGTCTTGTCTGGCCACTCCCCTTCCTGAACCTTCCCCACACCTGTTTTACATCACGCCCTGATTCCTGCCCTTGTATTTAAGCTCTCACAGCCCCTCACTTCCCTGCTAGTTTGTTGATCGTGTGTCACATCCTCGCCTTTTTGTCTTCGCCTGTCTTGCCTTGTTTTTTGAACCTTGCTTGTTTTTTTTCGATCTCTGCCACGCTGTGAACCTGACCCCAGCTTGTGAACTGAACTACGTATCTGCCTCTCGTTTATCTGTACCGCCGCCCTGCTGACTGCCCTTTTTGTGTACTGAACCATTGCCTGTTTTTTGGATAAAGCCTGCTTTATCCAATACTTTGCCTGCATTGTGTGTCCTACCACTTTCTGTGCCACACCACACCCAGTCATGACAACAACATAATAATTAACACACTGTAGTGATCTTTCATCACACTTTGGACATAATTTACCATACAAGAGTGTCACCTGTGATTAGAGTGTGTTTCCTGCTCTGCGACTTTTAAAATCTCACCACGTGTGGTTACTCATGCTCCCTGCCTTCCGTGTGTTAACAAGCCGACTTCCCATCAGTGCCCCTGCAGGAGGTGCAAATTAGTGTCTCCTGACAGGACCCCTGTGTGGGTGCAGAGCAATTGTCTGTTCTCTGTCCTGTGCATATAAAGATGTTTCCAATCCTGTTTGTGTATTCCGGGTGTACACACAGCAAAACTTTCTCAGCCGCCCCATGGTGCTTTTCTCTGTTAGAGCTCCTGTGAGGTAACGGGCGAGGCTGAGCTGTAAGAGCTGTGACTTCTAAGTAACAATACAACGGCGACAATGAAGTGATGAAAATGTAGAAATATTGAGATAAATAAAAGGCATGCACTTGCATTGCCAAAATGGGGAAAATGTGTCTCCTTCATCCATCACCACTTCTACAACATGCAAATAAAATAGGAAAAATATTAGTACCAGTTTTACCCCTCTGACAATTTTTCTCCTCATTCTTCTGTGACTTTTTCCCCTTTTCCCTCTTCATTCTTTTTTGGTCTTTCTCTTCTTCTTGTCCTCCTCATCTGATGATAGTGGTGATGAGCAACACTCAAATGACTCAGATGAACATTCTAACACAGTGTCTGAGGAAAGACTTATTGGGTCTTCTGAATTTTTTTTAGAGCAGGTGTCCTTTTTAAGAACTGTAAATGTATAGATAAAAAGATTGATCTGATGCCAACTGCTCCTTTGTTGTTTTGCCATGCTACCTTCATTTTCATTTTATTTCATTTATATCGCACCAAATCACAACAACGTTGCCTCAAAGTGCTTCACACAAGTAAGGTCTAACATTACCAACTCCCAGAGCAAGAACACAGGCGACAGTGATAGGAAAAAACTACCTCTGATGATTTGAGGAAGAAACCTCAAGCAGTCTAGACTCAAAGGGGTGACTCTCTGCTTGGGCCATGCTACCGACACAATTGACAATATAAATATTAGGGATGGGTATTGATAAGATTTTATCGATATCGATACCATTATCAATTCCGCTTATCGATCCGATTCCTTATTGATTCCCTTATCGATACCGCTTGTGAATTTTTTGTGTACTAAAAGCAGGCTTTACAGATTTTCTATGTCAGTGGGTCAAAGAGCTTTTTCTTATCGTGCACCCACTCTGTGGAACAATCTTCCTGCGACCGTGAGGCAGTCAGAGTCTGTGGACATTTTTAAGTCCAGACTTAAAGCCTATTTTATTCTCTTTCTTATGAATAGTTTTTATTTTTTTTTTATCTGTTTTATTCTTTTACTTCTGTTTTGAATTATGGATTTTAAGTATTTAATTTTTTAATTATTTTATTTATTTATTTTAATTTTGTATGTTGAACTGTTCTATGTGAGGCGCCTTGAGATGGTTTTTGTTGTGATGTGGTGCTTTATAAGCCGATTAAATTGAAATTTAATTGAAATTGAACAACATTTTATTGAGTCTTAAAGTAAATAAATATGAAATTGGTCACTGGATCCTTAAACTTTGGACATAATAAACTCTACATGTGGCTCCTTGATCTCTGGACATAAATAGAAATAAACAAAATCTGTAGTTTTTGTCAATAGCATTTCCTTTCAGACATTATTGGCATGAATGTCTTTCCATATATCTGAGCTGAGCTCTTGCAGCTGACTGTGCTGCACGTCACGATGTAACTTATAAAGAATGCAGGATGTCTCATTTTGGGAGGAAAAAAAATGTTTTAGTCAAGTGTAGTTTCTTGTCTGTATTACAACGTATGTAAAGAAGTGTCATTTTATTTAAAGCGGCAATTCGTTTTGAAGTTATTAATTCTGATCGGACTCTGCCTCAGCAGAGAGCCGCGCAGCGTGTGGAGCTGTGTCAACAGAATGGAGGACGATTCTCGTTTCTTGACTGCAACAAGAGTCCCAGTTAGTGACTCACGATATTGTAATGGCTTTGAGAGGGTTTAAGAAGCGGACTTGCCATTTCTGAAGAGCAGTGAATCAAAGAACCAATGAGCCAGTGGATGAAGTATTGCTTCAATGGTTCATGCTTAAAGTGGTGTCACACTGCAGAAACGGTTGATTATAGAGCCGCTACAGGGTCTGTAAACAATGTAGAGGGATGATCATTTTCCCGACAAACACCCTCAAAAACAATGGCTGCTCTGAAGGACCTATAAGAGAATCGTTACGCAAAAAGGCTATTGATGTCGGTGGATCAAATCATTTCTTAACAATACTCGAAAAGAACCGGTTCTCGATGCCCAACCCTAATGAATAATATACATGCCGGTGCACAAGACGGGCATGCTGCAGAAGAAAAACACCCACTCCCATCTCTGGATGGAGCTGCACCACAAACAGAGAGAAAAAAACAGAATCAGGCATCAGAAAGACAAGAAATACATTATAATTTGTCAGCATTAACCCTCTGGGGTTGACGCCGTCGTATACGATGGCTAAGACCAAGCTTTACTAAATTATACAGTGGTGTTCAGAATAATAGTAGTGCTATGTGACTAACAAGATTAATCCAGGTTTTGAGTATATTTCTTATTGTTACATGGGAAACAAGGTACCAGTAGATTCAGTAGATTCTCACAAATCCAACAAGACCAAGCATTCATGATATGCACACTCTTAAGGCTATGAAATTGGGCTATTATTAAAAAAAAAAGTAGTAAAGGGGGTGTTCACAATAATAGTAGCATCTGCTGTCGACGCTACAAACTCAAAACTATTACGTTCAAACTGCTTTTTTAGCAATCCTGTGAATCACTAAACTAGTATTTAGTTGTATAACCACAGTTTTTCATGATTTCAACACATCTGCGAGGCATTAATTTTGTTGGTTTGGAACCAAGATTTTGCTGGTTTACTAGTGTGCTTGGGGTCATTGTCTTGTTGAAACACCCATTTCAAGGGCATGTCCTCTTCAGCATAAGGCAACATGACCTCTTCAAGTATTTTGACATATCCAAACTGATCCATGATACCTGGTATGTGATATATAGGCCCAACACCATAGTAGGAGAAACATGCCCATATCATGATGCTTGCACCACCATGCTTCACTGTCTTCACTGTGAACTGTGGCTTGAATTCGGAGTTTGGGGGTCGTCTCACAAACTGTCTGCGGCCCTTGGACCCAAAAATAACAATTTTACTCTCATCAGTCCACAAAATATTCCTCCATTTCTCTTTAGGCCAGTTGATGTGTTCTTTGGCAAATTGTAACCTCTTCTGCACGTCTTTTATTTAATAGAGGGACTTTGCGGGGGATTCTTGCAAATAAATTAGCTTCACACAGGCGTCTTCTAACTGTCACAGCACTTACAGGTAACTCCAGACTGTCTTTGATCATCCTGGAGCTGATCAGTAGCTGAGCCTTTGCCATTCTGGTTATTATTCTATCCATTTTGATGGTTGTCTTCCGTTTTCTTCCACGCGTCTGTTTCTTTTTTTTTGTGTCCATTTTAAAGCATTGGAGATCATTTGTAGATGAACAGCCTATAATTTTTTGCACCTGCGTATAAGTTTTCCCCTCTCCAATCAACTTTTTAATCAAACTACGCTGTTTTTCTGAACAATGTCTTGAACGTCCCATTTTCCTCAGGCTTTCAAAGAGAAAAGCATGTTCAACAGGTGCTGGCTTCATCCTTAAAGGAGACCTGCATTGAAATAAATGTGGTCAGATTTCAGAAAAGAAATAGCTGATATGTATTTATAAGACCCTTGCGAATGCAGTAAAGTAAATCTGTAAGCCCAAATTTGTAATTCAGCGGAGAAATATTCGTTTAAAAATGACAAATTTGCAGCTAACATTTAGCCCTCTGTGAAAACAGTTTGTACATCCGGATCATTTCCATGACGTCGGTGACAAGACGACGCGTTCCCGCCTTCAGTCCGATCCCGCATTGAAATTGATTTTATCTCTTAGTAATGTTACTGTTATACACATCCTGGTTTCAACATCCAAAAGTAAGCTGCAATGAATGTGAGATACAGCTCTGCTTGCTCAGATCCGGGGATCAGATCAGCGGCGGCATCGACAGCGGCGACATTATTCCCCAACGCCTCGCTCTCACTACCTCCAATACGCTTACCGAGTGCATGCGCTCGTTAAATTCCGCCGCGGCACTCACACCCCCGTGTCTGCTTTGCAGCCAGCACCACCTCTGTCTGCTGAATGGAGTTTCAGCCAACTTGGCACAAGTCCAGAGACTACGCTCGCCGTTTTCATGCAGTGCGCGCGGTTACACCTGTTGCTCGCAAGGACAGACTTCTTGCTGCAAAATCCGCAGCGCCACACGTCTTGGTAATCGGAGCTGCAGAGCTCCGTGGCTGCTGAGAGAGGTTTATATATTTTTAATGACTTGAATTCTTTGCGGGTCTTGCGTCCGTAGCCCGCGACGGTACACCGGAGGAGAAAGACAGTAGATTTTCAATGCGACACCACTCAATCAAACAGGCGTATGAAAAAGTCCACAAAAATAATTTTCAAGCACAAATAAAAGAAATGTGTACTCACCAAGCGTACCGCAAGACAATATGAAGTAGATCCTTCTGTATAAGACAAGAAAAAGGTGCAGATGCAAGCTGATGTAAATCCACAAATTACAGTTGGCGCGCGCAATGCATGCTGGGAGAGGGTCTTGTCCCTGACGTCTCGGCAGCGTCCATGATGAGAGGGACAATTTGCGGAGGGCTAAATGTTAGCTGTAAATTTGTCATTTTCAAATGAAGATTTCTGCATTGAATGACAGATCTGGGCTTGCAGATTTACTTTACTACATTCAAAAGGATCTTATGTGTAAATATGTCATTTTTTGGTCCAAAGATCTGACTGCATTTATTTCAATGCAGGTCTACTTTAAATAGGGGACACCTGATTCACTCCTGTTTGTTCCACAAAATTGACGAACTCTGACTGAATGCCACACTGTTATTATTGTGAACACCCCTTTCTTTTTCTTTTTTTTTACAAATAGCCCAATTTCATAGCCTTAAGAGTGTGCATATCATGAATGCTTGGTCTTGTTGGATTTGTGAGAATCTACTGAATCTACTGGTACCTTGTTTCCCATGTAACAATAAGAAATATACTCAAAACCTGGATTAATCTTTTTAGTCACATAGCACTACTACTATTCTGAACAGTACTGTAAATAACGTTTTAATGATATGAAATAGAAACTTACTTTTTTTTGCTGAAAAGTTAACTCCGCAGACTTTCGAGCCAGCCATTGGCCATCTTTGTACTCCTCATAGAAGCTGTGTGATGACGTGCGCAATGTGCATTTGTGTTTATTGTTTGAACCTTTTTGTTGTACAGTCTTTCACACAAGACCTCAAATTACCTTTATAAAGTGTCAAAACAGTTGTTTATTATAGTTAATAATGTGTGTGGAAAATAATTTTTCGCTTTATTTTTTCCTTGCCTATTGCCCAACAAAAACATATATATTCTGAAAGCACAGGTTGTCCTGAAAAAAAGAGACATAAAACTTGATTGTGGGATGCAGGGAGAGCTGTTAACAGCAATAATAAAACATTTATGCCAGGCGAGTGAACTGTCCAAAAAATGCCCTGAGACCCCAGAGGGTTAATTAAGCAACAAGAAAAACAAAAGAAATACTAAGGTGATCGCCGGCCACTAGCCCTAAGTTTCACTAAAAGACGCAGACTTTAGATAATGTTGAGGCCGTGGCCCGCTCCGTTTACTAATAAAATAAATTTAAAAGGGTAATTAATTATAGGTAATTTTAATTATTGTGGTGGAGGGTGGACTTTTTTCTGGTTCCGGAGCACAGCGGTGTTCTGCTGTATCTGTTAGCTGTTTGAACTGAGCTGTTTGAGTTCTTTGAATTAACAGTCTTTTTCAAGACTTTTTTACTTTTTTTTACTTTTTCACCGTGCTCCAACGCCTAAAGAAGACCTCTAACGGTCGAAGCATCGCGACGGAGCTCTTTATCAGCTAACCTTCATCAGCGTTGGCAAGCTAACTAGCTTGCTAACGCTTTCGTTTTTATTTTTATTTTATTTTTAGCACTGTTGTCGTGCTGCTCCACAGCCTGCCTAGTGGATTTTTATTTTATTTAGCACTGTTGTCGTGCGTTACCTGTGCTGCTCCACAGCCTGTCCAGTGGATTTTTATTTTATTTTTTAGCACTGTTGTCGTGCGTTACCTGTGCTGTTCCACAGCCTGTCCAGTGGATTTTTATTTTATTTTTTAGCACTGTTGTCGTGTGTTACCTGTGCTGTTCCACAGCCTGTCCAGTGGATTTTTATTTTATTTTTTAGCACTGTTGTCGTGTGTTACCTGTGCTGTTCCACAGCCTGTCCAGTGGATTTTTATTTTATTTTTTAGCACTGTTGTCGTGTGTTACCTGTGCTGTTCCACAGCCTGTCTAGTGGATTTTTATTTTATTTTAGCACTGTTGTCGTGTGTTACCTGTGCTGCTCCACAGCCTGTCCAGTGGATTTTTATTTTATTTTTTAGCACTGTTGTCGTGTGTTACCTGTGCTGTTCCACAGCCTGTCCGGTGGATTTTTATTTTATTTTTTAGCACTGTTGTCGTGTGTTACCTGTGCTGTTCCACAGCCTGTCTAGTGGATTTTTATTTTATTTTAGCACTGTTGTCGTGTGTTACCTGTGCTGTTCCACAGCCTGTCCAGTGGATTTTTATTTTATTTTTTACCACTGTTGTCGTGTGTTACCTGTGCTGTTCCACAGCCTGTCCAGTGGATTTTTATTTTATTTTTTACCACTGTTGTCGTGTGTTACCTGTGCTGCTCCACAGCCTGCCTAGTGGATTTTTATTTATTTTTTTTAGCACTGTTGTCGTGTGTTACCTGTGCTGCTCCACAGCCTGTCCAGTGGATTTTTATTTTATTTTTTACCACTGTTGTCGTGTGTTACCTGTGCTGTTCCACAGCCTGTCCAGTGGATTTTTATTTTATTTTTTACCACTGTTGTCGTGTGTTACCTGTGCTGCTCCACAGCCTGCCTAGTGGATTTTTATTTTATTTTAGCACTGTTGTCGTGTGTTACCTGTGCTGTTCCACAGCCTGTCCAGTGGATTTTTATTTTATTTTTTACCACTGTTGTCGTGTGTTACCTGTGCTGTTCCACAGCCTGTCCAGTGGATTTTTATTTTATTTTTTACCACTGTTGTCGTGTGTTACCTGTGCTGCTCCACAGCCTGTCTAGTGGATTTTTATTTTATTATTATTATTTTTTTTTTTTTTTAGCACTGTTGTCGTGCGTTACCTGTGCTGCTCCACAGCCTGTCTAGTGGATTTTTATTTTATTTTTTAGCACTGTTGTCGTGCGTTACCTGTGCTGCTCCACAGCCTGTCCAGTGGATTTTTATTTTATTTTTTACCACTGTTGTCGTGTGTTACCTGTGCTGCTCCACAGCCTGTCCAGTGGATTTTTATTTTATTTTTTACCACTGTTGTCGTGCGTTACCTGTGCTGCTCCACAGCCTGTCCAGTGGATTTTTATTTTATTTTTTACCACTGTTGTCGTGTGTTACCTGTGCTGCTCCACAGCCTGTCTAGTGGATTTTTATTTTATTATTATTATTTTTTTTTTTTTTAGCACTGTTGTCGTGCGTTACCTGTGCTGCTCCACAGCCTGTCTAGTGGATTTTTATTTTATTTTTTAGCACTGTTGTCGTGCGTTACCTGTGCTGCTCCACAGCCTGTCCAGTGGATTTTTATTTTATTTTTTAGCACTGTTGTCGTGTGTTACCTGTGCTGCTCCACAGCCTGTCCAGTGGATTTTTATTTTATTTTTTACCACTGTTGTCGTGCGTTACCTGTGCTGCTCCACAGCCTGTCCAGTGGATTTTTATTTTATTTTTTACCACTGTTGTCGTGCGTTACCTGTGCTGCTCCACAGCCTGTCCAGTGGATTTTTATTTTATTTTTTACCACTGTTGTCGTGTGTTACCTGTGCTGCTCCACAGCCTGTCCAGTGGATTTTTATTTAGCGCTGTTGTCGTGCGTTACCTGTGCTGCTCCACAGCCTGTCCAGTGGATTTTTATTTAGCGCTGTTGTCGTGCGTTACCTGTGCTGCTCCACAGCCTGTCTAGTGGATTTTTATTTTATTTTTTACCACTGTTGTCGTGTGTTACCTGTGCTGCTCCACAGCCTGTCCAGTGGATTTTTATTTTATTTTTTACCACTGTTGTCGTGTGTTACCTGTGCTGCTCCACAGCCTGTCTAGTGGATTTTTATTTTATTATTATTATTTTTTTTTTTTTTAGCACTGTTGTCGTGCGTTACCTGTGCTGCTCCACAGCCTGTCTAGTGGATTTTTATTTTATTTTTACCACTGTTGTCGTGTGTTACCTGTGCTGCTCCACAGCCTGTCCAGTGGATTTTTATTTTATTTTTTACCACTGTTGTCGTGCGTTACCTGTGCTGCTCCACAGCCTGTCCAGTGGATTTTTATTTTATTTTTTACCACTGTTGTCGTGCGTTACCTGTGCTGCTCCACAGCCTGTCCAGTGGATTTTTATTTTATTTTTTACCACTGTTGTCGTGTGTTACCTGTGCTGCTCCACAGCCTGTCCAGTGGATTTTTATTTAGCGCTGTTGTCGTGCGTTACCTGTGCTGCTCCACAGCCTGTCCAGTGGATTTTTATTTAGCGCTGTTGTCGTGCGTTACCTGTGCTGCTCCACAGCCTGTCTAGTGGATTTTTATTTTATTTTTTACCACTGTTGTCGTGTGTTACCTGTGCTGCTCCACAGCCTGTCCAGTGGATTTTTATTTTATTTTTTACCACTGTTGTCGTGTGTTACCTGTGCTGTTCCACAGCCTGTCCAGTGGATTTTTATTTTATTTTTTACCACTGTTGTCGTGTGTTACCTGTGCTGTTCCACAGCCTGTCCAGTGGATTTTTATTTTATTTTTTACCACTGTTGTCGTGTGTTACCTGTGCTGCTCCACAGCCTGTCTAGTGGATTTTTATTTTATTATTATTATTTTTTTTTTTTTTTAGCACTGTTGTCGTGCGTTACCTGTGCTGCTCCGCAGCCTGTCCAGTGGATTTTTATTATTATTTTTTTTTTTTTTTTTAGCACTGTTGTCGTGCGTTACCTGTGCTGCTCCACAGCCTGTCCAGAGAATTTTTATTTTTATTTTATTTTGTTTTAGCACTGTTGTTGTGCGTTACCTGTGCTGCTCCACAGCCTGTCTAGTGGATTTTTTTTTTGTTTTAGCACTGTTGTCGTGCGTTGCCTGTGCTGCTCCACAGCCTGTCCAGTGGATTTTTATTTTTATTTTATTTTATTTTTTAGCACTGTTGTTGTGCGTTACCTGTGCTGCTCCACAGCCTGTCCAGAGAATTTTTATTTTTATTTTATTTTATTTTTTAGCACTGTTGTTGTGCGTTACCTGTGCTGCTCCACAGCCTGTCTAGTGGATTTTTATTTTGTTTTAGCACTGTTGTCGTGCGTTGCCTGTGCTGCTCCACAGCCTGCCTAGTGGATTTTTATTTATTTTTTACCACTGTTGTCGTGTGTTACCTGTGCTGCTCCACAGCCTGTCCAGTGGATTTTGATTTTGATTTTATTTTTTTTGGCACTGTTGTCGTGTGTTACCTGTGCTGCTCCACAGCCTGTCTAGTGGATTTTTATTTATTTTTTACCACTGTTGTCGTGTGTTACCTGTGCTGCTCCACAGCCTGTCTAGTGGATTTTTATTTATTTTTTACCACTGTTGTCGTGTGTTACCTGTGCTGCTCCACAGCCTGTCTAGTGGATTTTTATTTATTTTTTACCACTGTTGTCGTGCGTTACCTGCGCTGCTCCACAGCCTGTCTAGTGGATTTTTATTTATTTTTTACCACTGTTGTCGTGCGTTACCTGCGCTGCTCCACAGCCTGTCTAGTGGATTTTTATTTATTTTTTACCACTGTTGTCGTGCGTTACCTGCGCTGCTCCACAGCCTGTCTAGTGGATTTTTATTTATTTTTTACCACTGTTGTCGTGCGTTACCTGCGCTGCTCCACAGCCTGTCTAGTGGATTTTTATTTATTTTTACCACTGTTGTCGTGCGTTACCTGTGCTGCTCCACAGCCTGTCTAGTGGATTTTTATTTATTTTTTACCACTGTTGTCGTGCGTTACCTGTGCTGCTCCACAGCCTGTCTAGTGGATTTTTATTTATTTTTTACCACTGTTGTCGTGCGTTACCTGTGCTGCTCCACAGCCTGTCTAGTGGATTTTTATTTATTTTTTACCACTGTTGTCGTGCGTTACCTGTGCTGCTCCACAGCCTGTCTAGTGGATTTTTATTTATTTTTTACCACTGTTGTCGTGCGTTACCTGTGCTGCTCCACAGCCTGTCCAGTGGATTTTTATTTTATTTTTTAGCACTGTTGTCGTGCGTTACCTGTGCTGCTCCACAGCCTGTCCAGTGGATTTTTATTTAGCGCTGTTGTCGTGCGTTACCTGTGCTGCTCCACAGCCTGTCTAGTGTCGGATTCCCTGTTTGGTAATCCACTAGCTTAGCGTAGCTACTAGCTCTTAGCCGTTTTAGCATGGCGGCTTCTCCTGTCTCTCCCGCACTTTTCTGCTCTGGGTGTGAAATGTTTAGTTATTCCTCGGCCTCCTTTAGCAGTTACGGTACTTGTAATAAGTGCAGCTTATTCGTAGCTTTGGAGGCCAGGCTGGGCGAATTGGAGGCTCGGCTCCGCACCGTGGAAAATTCTACAGCTAGCCAGGCCCCTGTAGTCGGTGCGGACCAAGGTAGCTTAGCCGCCGTTAGTTCCCCCCTGGCAGACCCCGTGCAGTCGGGAAGGCAGGCTGACTGGGTGACTGTGAGGAGGAAGCGTAGCCCTAAACAGAAGCCCCGTGTACACGTCAACCCGTTCACATCTCTAACCGTTTTTCCCCACTCGACGATACACTCGCCGAGGATCAAACTCTGGTTATTGGCGACTCTGTTTTGAGAAATGTGAAGTTAGCGACACCAGCAACCATTGTCAATTGTCTTCCGGGGGCCAGAGCAGGCGACATCGAAGGACATTTGAAATTGCTGGCTAAGGCTAAGCGTAAATTTGGTAAGATTGTAATTCACATCGGCAGTAATGACACTCGGTTACGCCAATCGGAGGTCACTAAAATTAACATTGAATCGGTGTGTAACTTTGCAAAAACAATGTCGGACTCTGTTGTTTTCTCTGGGCCCCTCCCCAATCAGACCGGGAGTGACATGTTTAGCCGCATGTTCTCCTTGAATTGCTGGCTGTCTGAGTGGTGTCCAAAAAATGAGGTGGGCTTCATTGATAATTGGCAAAGCTTCTGGGAAAACCTGGTCTTGTTAGGAGAGACGGCATCCATCCCACTTTAGAGGGAGCAGCTCTCATTTCTAGAAATCTGGCCAATTTTTTGGGATCCTCCAAACTGTGACTGTCTAGCGTTGGGACCAGGAGGCAGAGCTGTGGTCTTATACACCTCTCTGCAGCTTCTCTCCCCCTGCCATCCCCCTATTACCCCATCCCCGTAGAGACGGTGCCTGCTCCCAGACCACCAATAACTAGCAAAAATCTATTTAAGCATAAAAATTCAAAAAGAAAAAATAATATAGCACCTTCAATTGCACCACAGACTAAAACAGTTAAATGTGGTCTATTAAACATTAGGTCTCTTTCTTCTAAGTCCCTGTTGGTAAATGATATAATAATTGATCAACGTATTGATTTATTCTGCCTAACAGAAACTTGGTTACAGCAGGATGAATATGTTAGTTTAAATGAGTCAACACCCCCGAGTCACACTAGCTGTCAGAATGCTCGTAGCACGGGCCGGGGCGGAGGATTAGCAGCAATCTTCCATTCCAGCTTATTAATTAATCAAAAACCTAGACAGAGCTTTAATTCATTTGAAAGCTTGTCTCTTAGTCTTGTCCATCCAAATTGGAAGTCCCAAAAACCAGTTTTATTTGTTATTATCTATCGTCCACCTGGTCGTTACTGTGAGTTTCTCTGTGAATTTTCAGACCTTTTGTCTGACTTAGTGCTTAGCTCAGATAAGATAATTATAGTGGGCGATTTTAACATCCACACAGATGCTGAGAATGACAGCCTCAACACTGCATTTAATCTATTATTAGACTCTATTGGCTTTGCTCAAAAAGTAAATGAGTCCACCCACCACTTTAATCATATTTTAGATCTTGTTCTGACTTATGGTATGGAAATAGAAGACTTAACAGTATTCCCTGAAAACTCCCTTTTGTCTGATCATTTTTTAATAACATTTACATTTACCCTGATGGACTACCCTGCAGTGGGGAATAAGTTTCATTACACTAGAAGTCTTTCAGAAAGCGCTGTAACTAGGTTTAAGGATATGATTCCTTCTTTATGTTCTCTAATGTCATATACCAACACAGAGCAGAGTAGCTACCTAAACTCTGTAAGGGAGTTAGAGTATCTCGTCAATAGTTTTACATCCTCATTGAAGACAACTTTGGATGCTGTAGCTCCTCTGAAAAAGAGAGCTTTAAATCAGAAGTGTCTGACTCCGTGGTATAACTCACAAACTCGTAGCTTAAAGCAGATAACCCGTAAGTTGGAGAGGAAATGGCGTCTCACTAATTTAGAAGATCTTCACTTAGCCTGGAAAAAGAGTTTGTTGCTCTATAAGAAAGCCCTTCGTGAAGCTAGGACATCTTTCTACTCATCACTAATTGAAGAAAATAAGAACAACCCCAGGTTTCTTTTCAGCACTGTAGCCAGGCTGACAAAGAGTCAGAGCTCTATTGAGCTGAGTATTCCATTAACTTTAACTAGTAATGACTTCATGACTTTCTTTGCTAACAAAATTTTGACTATTAGAGAAAAAATTACTCATAACCATCCCAAAGATGTATCGTTATCTTTGGCTGCTTTCAGTGATGCCGGTATTTGGTTAGACTCTTTCTCTCCGATTGTTCTGTCTGAGTTATTTTCATTAGTTACTTCATCCAAACCATCAACATGCTTATTAGACCCCATTCCTGCCAGGCTGCTCAAGGAAGTCCTACCATTATTTAATGCTTCAGTCTTAAATATGATCAATCTATCTTTGTTAGTTGGTTATGTACCACAGGCCTTTAAGGTGGCAGTAATTAAACCATTACTTAAAAAGCCATCACTTGACCCAGCTATCTTAGCTAATTATAGGCCAATCTCCAACCTTCCTTTTCTCTCAAAGATTCTTGAGAGGGTAGTTGTAAAACAGCTAACTGATCATCTGCAGAGGAATGGTCTATTTGAAGAGTTTCAGTCAGGTTTTAGAATTCATCATAGTACAGAAACAGCATTAGTGAAGGTTACAAATGATCTTCTTATGGCTTCGGACAGTGGACTTATCTCTGTGCTTGTTCTGTTGGACCTCAGTGCTGCTTTTGATACTGTTGACCATAAAATTTTATTACAGAGATTAGAGCATGTCATAGGTATTAAAGGCATTGCGCTGCGGTGGTTTGAATCATATTTGTCTAATAGATTACAGTTTGTTCATGTAAATGGGGAATCTTCTTCACAGACTAAAGTTAATTATGGAGTTCCACAAGGTTCTGTGCTAGGACCAATTTTATTCACTTTATACATGCTTCCCTTGGGCAGTATTATTAGACGGTATTGCTTAAATTTTCATTGTTACGCAGATGATACCCAGCTTTATCTATCCATGAAGCCAGAGGATACGCACCAATTAGCTAAACTGCAGGATTGTCTTACAGACATAAAGACATGGATGACCTCTAATTTCCTGCTTTTAAACTCAGATAAAACTGAAGTTATTGTACTTGGCCCCACAAATCTTAGAAGCATGGTGTCTAACCAGATCGTTACTCTGGATGGCATTTCCCTGATCTCTAGTAATACTGTGAGAAATCTTGGAGTTATTTTTGATCAGGATATGTCATTCAAAGCGCATATTAAACAAATATGTAGGACTGCCTTTTTGCATTTACGCAATATCTCTAAAATCAGAAAGGTCTTGTCTCAGAGTGATGCTGAAAAACTAATTCATGCATTTGTTTCCTCTAAGCTGGACTATTGTAATTCATTATTATCAGGTTGTCCTAAAAGTTCCCTAAAAAGCCTTCAGTTGGTTCAGAATGCTGCAGCTAGAGTACTGACGGGGACTAGCTGGAGAGAGCATATCTCACCCGTGTTGGCCTCCCTTCATTGGCTTCCTGTTAATGCTAGAATAGAATTTAAAATTCTTCTTCTTACTTATAAGGTTTTGAATAATCAGGTCCCATCTTATCTTAGGGACCTCGTAGTACCATATTACCCCATTAGAGCGCTTCGCTCTCAGACTGCGGGCTTACTTGTAGTTCCTAGGGTTTGTAAAAGTAGAATGGGAGGCAGAGCCTTCAGCTTTCAGGCTCCTCTCCTGTGGAACCAGCTCCCAATTCAGATCAGGGAGACAGATACCCTCTCTACTTTTAAGATTAGGCTTAAAACTTTCCTTTTCGCTAAGGCTTATAGTTAGGGCTGGATCGGGTGACCCTGGACCATCCCTTAGTTATGTTGCTTTAGACGTAGACTGTGTTTCATAATTATTGTATGGCCTTGCCTTGCAATGTGGAGCGCCTTGGGGCAACTGTTTGTTGTGATTTGGCGCTATACAAGAAAAAAGTTGATTGATTGAGTTGATAAAAAGCACAGTAACGATACCAGTATGCTAGCCATATGAGAGGGAAAGTAAGTGCGTCTTAAGTCTGGACTTGAAAGTCTCCACAGAATCTGATGGTTTTATTGATGCAGGGAGATCATTCCACAGAACAGGGGCACAATAAAATAAAGCTCTGTGACCCGCAGACTTCTTATTCACTCTAGGGACACAAAGTAGTCCTGCACCCTGAGAACACAGAGCCCGGGCCGGTACGTAAGGTTTAATTAGGTCAGCTAGGTGGGGAGGTGCCAGTCTATGAACAGTTTTATAGGCTAGAAGCAGAACCTTAAAATCTGATCTCACAGGGACAGGAAGCCAGTGAAGAGACACCAAAATGGGTCTGTTCATTCATTTATTCATTCAAAACTTTATTAAGGTATGTCTAAAGTGTAGTCTTCACTTTAGACATGTTCACAAAAAGACAAACTAATTTGTTATAAATTCATTATGTACTTAATGCTTAATTAAGGCTAAATAAGGTGTAGTTATTATAAAGTACTAATAGTCAACTTGCCATAAAGACAAAAATAGATGCTGTCATGCTCAGCCCCAACTCAGGGGTTAGGTCTTTGTTCTTTGCGTTATTTTCTGGTTTATCCTTTCATTAGTTTGTACTTTATCATGTTAGTCTGTTTGGTTGTGTTTATTGCTTTGCTTTGTTTACTGTTTAGTTGCTGGTTTCATTCTTTACCTTATCATTTAGTTAGTCATTCAGTTATTCATTACTTTTCTTTGTGTTACACTTTCGTCACTGATTCATTCTTTGGTTTTCATTTATTCTGTAGTCACTGGGTTTGTTTATTCTCTGTTTTTGTTATCAGTTATGCGGTAGTGTCGGGTTTTGTAAACCTGCGCCAAATCAACATGCAGATCCACCTTGGATTTGCTGTGGCGACCCCGAGTGCAAACAAGGGAGCAGCCGAAGGGACGTACTATTAGTCTTTGTTTGTTTTGTCATCTGGTTGTATTCTTCAGTCATAGTCAGTCTTAGTGTTTATTTTCCTATTCAGTTCTTATATAATTTATCTTCTACGGTCATGCTTAGTTCTGGTCTTGTTCATTGTAGTATTTTATTCGGTTCTCAGTTGCTGTTCATAGTCCTCTGTTTCTGTTTGACCTCTGTTCTCAGTTTGCCCTCACACCTATCTGATTGTGTTCACTTCACATCACTGCACCTGCCTTGTATTTTTCACTCACACTCTTGCCACCACCTCTTGTTTCTGCCTTGCCTCTGATAGCCCATACTCCATGTTTTTTGACCTGTGCCTGTTATTGAACTATGTCTCAGCCTCTCACCGTTCTGATACCTTTGCCTCACTGCTGGCTTCCCCGTGTACCGACCTCCCACCTGATTCTCTTATTAAACCTTTTGAACTCTATCAGTCTTGTGAGACTGCATTTGTGTCCACCCGGTTTGTGCCACGCCTGAAAGAACAATCTGGCTAAACATGGACACAGCAAGCTCACTTCCTGTCATCACAGCAGTGGGCGGAGCTGACATTAAGGACATTTTTTCAGAAATCAACTTCTTTTTTGATTGTTTTTGCTCTTGTGTCACACCAAAGAAAAAATACAGTTATCTTGATCGTGCTTGGAACCTTGTTGAAGTCTGGATGAGTTATTTGCCGCTCAGAGACTCCCAGCCTGGATCGACCAACCCGAATGACACCTGCCGTCCAGTCTCCCGCTGTCAGACAGTGACTCTGAGCGGGAGGACATTGGCGAAGATGAGGACATGTCATCAGAAACTGAAGCACAGGCACTCCAGACCACTGCCACAGTGTTTTTCAAGATTCAGGATTTATATTTTGAATTTTTGGATCATCCTGATCAGTGGCACTGGCAACAGGTGTTCGAGGCAGCGCTTCCTGCCGGCTCATCAGCAGAAGCCTTATCGACCGAACCACCAGCTGAAACTCACCTCGACCCACAGCTGGGCCCTCTCCCGAAGAATCACCCTCGAATTGGGAAGACTCCACACTACAGCGCTCGATGGCACGCATGCTGCCGCAAACTTCCAGATCGCACTCGTTTCCCGAGTCACCTGCTCTGACCACCTGACTGACTGTACCGTTCCTGAAGGGGAACGCCGAAGACACCACTGATAGGACCCTTTGGTTAATTCTATGCTTGATAATGTTTCAGTACGTAATTCTCCTCATGTCATGTCTGCCTGGAAATCAGTTTAGTCTCGCCAGTCAATGTGCATTTTGGGGTTGCTAATAATTCCTTTTATTTTGTTTTCAGTATCATGCAATGTTCACATTTTGGTTTGAAACAGATCCACCTCCCATTTTGTCGTTTGATTCAATTCTCACCTAACTCCTTTTTGAAAAGCTATATTGTTGATTATGTCCTGAATATATTCTACTGGTTTGTTCACAGTTTTCAAGCTTTGCTAATACAGATAGTTATTCTTTATAGTTCTTTTGTTGGTTTGTTCCTTTTTGTCAACTTCCTCCATCCATTTTATGAAGTTTTTGTTATGTGCAGACGCAGGTTGAGGAGTGGACCAACGTCTGACCGAACCCAGAGCTAAATAACCAGAAAGCGGTTCCACAAACAAAACAATTTTATTTCCCCTCCAGTGCTATAATTAGTGTACAACATAAATATTTAGTTTGTCTGGCGGAGTGAAGGACGGCGCTTTCCAGCGCCCAAAAGGATCGAAGCCTCGGCGCTTCTGGACTCAGATTCACCGCCAAACACCCCCCAGGTGGACACGACAAACTGACTCTGTGAAGGATGGAAAAGGTGAGGTAAGTCAACAGAGCTACAGCAAATATCTTTCAGAGGCACACACTATCAGCAACACATTCAGGTCTGAATTTAAGCTTTATGTAAATGAGCAGCTTCTTACAACAGGTGGAGGATCATCAGTCCGTACGCCACGGCAGTGAGAAGCAAACTGCACAATTCTCATCAATGTTCAAATATACTGCGTAACAAAATACCAAATTACTATTAACGATCATTCAGACAATAATCACCTCTGATGTGTGCTGACAGCATGTGTCCCTCACCTGTCCTCCTTCACAGGCACGATGTGTCAAACCCTGGCGCGGTCCTCAGCGTCTCACAAACGAACGTCACAAGGTCGAGTTCCCGGTAATTCTGCTTGAACCACTCATGGCTTAAATGCAGAACGCCATCTCATTATCTGCTTCAGCTGAAAGTCTTTAAGTTTACACGTGAGCATCATCCACAGGTGCTGCGAGTCATTAGGCCTGCACATGAACATCCTCCACAGGTGCTGCGAGTCAGTAGGCCTGCACGCGAACATCCTCCACAGGTGCAGCCAATAATGCTGATGAGGGTGAAGGACTCTTCTGCCAGCACCGTCTCCACAGACAAAAAACAGTTTGCATACCACCTGGAGAGCAAAGAAAAGAAAACAACACAAAAACATCCAGCCAAACCCCCCAACACACAACAGTTTTTGTTTCTTTCAGTCCATTACCATGCAGTTCAGCTCCTGACAAAGCCATGTTACTAAATCATTTGTTGACTCCTTTTGCCGTTCAATTTGTTGGTTTATTTCTGTTTCTCATTTCTTGACAAAGCAAGATTATTCCTCAGCCCATTTTGCCATTTGTTTTTTTTATTTTTTTTATTGGTCTATTATTTCATTATTTGTCTTCAGATTTGGCCTTCTTTTTGGTTCTCACATTTAGTTTAACATTTCCTTGAGTTAGGTTTTCTGTTAATTTCATCAATTCTTTCATTCCCCAATGGCTTTTGTGGGTGGGTTGGTGTTGTGTGGGCTGCTGAAGAGGAGGTACTGCTGGCCCACCACCACCAGAGGGCGCCCTGCTTGGAGTGCGGGCTCCAAGCACGAGAGGGCGCCAGACCCAGAAGAAGTGACAGCTGTCACTCATCCTCTGCACCAGCTGTCACTCGTTCATCATCATCACCACCATAAAAGCCGGACTGCAACTCCACCTCCCCGCCGAGAAATCGACTACCATTACCAAGGTAATTTCTCTGCTGACTAACACTGTGTGTGTAATAACTTGAACTTCTATTGCAGCCGTTTTCCTGGAGTGTTGCCTTATCTAGAGGATTGGTGTTTGGTGTGACAGCGACGGCTTCGCCTCACACCCCATCTCAGATAAGTGGTTGACCAGGAGCTGCACGAGTGTGTGTGATTTGGAGGTGGAGGTGCTCCCTCCTAACTGTGTTCGGACTGAGAATTACTGAGTGTGCGGACTCACACTCACTCATCATATCTCTGCTTTCTGCCAGCAGTACCAGGGTCGACAGCCGAAGACAGAGGCCACCTGGGGATTCGGGACTTGGCGGCTCCGGTGTTCTTCAGACCGTTGGTGGTGGAAGCCGTGTGGGACGCGGCTTCTCTCTCGTCGGGGGTCTCCTATCTTCGAGCTTGCCCACGCGTCACCTGGAGTTACATTAACTGTGCAAATTACTGTACGTTTCGTTGTGTATTATCACAACATTAAATTGTTACCTTTTTGGCTTATTCATTGTCCGTTCATTTGCGCCCCCTGTTGTGGGTCCGTGCTACGACACCTTCCCAACAGTTGGTTTCCATTGGTTCTGTTTTTGTTACACTGGGTTTTGTTAATCACCTATCCAGTTCCTGTGAAGCTTTTTCATTCTCTTGGAATTATTGTCAAGTTTCTTGGGTCATGGTGCTCTTCGCTATTCTGTAGATCCATTTCCCCAGAAACTGTTGATGGTGTCTCCATATTTTGTCCCCCATCTTTCCCAGGTTCTCCCCAAGTTCCTGCTCACGTTACTGGTAGGCCCCCGGAGGTATCGTTGTGCCACAGTGTGTCTAGTGGTCGTCCCCCTGACTCTCCTGGTGCCGGCCCCCTGGTGTTCCCTTGTCCCTGAGGTTGCCTTACGGTCGCCCGTCTGGTGGGCTTCCTGTTTTTTGTCCCCCGTTTGTCCTGTGTCTCCGGCCTCCCATATTTTTGCTGGGGATCCTCCATCCTACGGTTGCCTGCCTCATGAGCATTTGTTGTGGGTTTCTGCCGGTTTTCCTTGGCTCTGGTTGTTGTAATAGGGACAACCCAAACAAATTTATTGTTAAGTTGTCATGACAAAGACAACTTCTGGTCATGTCAGTTTGATTAACCCTCAAGAGACCAAGTGGAGCCATTTATGACTCCGGGTATATATTTTTGGGCACCGTTTTTCTCATTTTAATCATAAACAAGTTTCCTACCATGAATTTTTCAATCTGTTTGTCCTGCATTTGTTCATATAATTTTGAAAGGATCGACCGATCCTTGTAGCAACTATAATCCAGATTGTGAAGGATCACTTATGACCCCGGGAAGATCTATGAGAATAGTGACATTATAGCTTCAGATAGTATTGTAATTTGCCAACTCTAATCATTATATTTTACTGTTTTGGAAGTAGACCAACAGACTGAGAACAGCTAGATTTACAGCTGCACAAGCATCAAGACTGATTATTGATGCCCAGAGCGAGGATGAAAAGGATGATGGACAAATATATTAGAGAGTGAAATAAATTTGAGGAACCCTACAACAATCATTTATATAGAAGTATTCCAAAGTTCCAGTATTTTGAGGTCAATGGGTCATAAATACCCCTCCGGTCATATTAGTCACTAAAATAGCTTGGCCACTTGAGGGTTAATGTCAAGTTGTCATAATCAAGACAACTCAAAAAATGTCAACTTCTCTTTACAAAAGTGGACTTGACGCTTAAAGACAGCAGTCATAAGTGACATAATGTTCATGACACATTCATGACAGTGTCATGTCACTATGATGCCTTCAAGTAAAGTGTTACCAGCTATTTTCAGGATGTTGAGCTTTGCTCACATTTTAAACACACCACTATGATTTGGAACACAACTGTGGATTTTTTGAACCTGCTTCTCCTGTTTACTTTGTGCTCTGTCAGAAACAAATTGGTCTTCATAGAACTCCTTTGTTTTCACACTCTTATGTGACTGAAAAGTGGCTAAACTGGTGCGGTGTGTTTGGATGTGTGTGTTTTGGGGACAGTGCCATAAGAACTTCAATCAGACATCCTTCTGGAGAGAGTTAAGCTCGTCATTTCCTGAAGGTCCTGCAGCTGCTATTGTGTTGAAAGTGGATTTGTTCCCCGTTATCTTGCAAACATCTAACCTCACAAAGGTTGTAAAATTTGTTTAGCGAGTGTTTGTGACAAAGAAACAAGTGCTTGTTTCTGTTCTTTTTAAAGAAAGAGAGCATTGGTGTAAATTAACTGTAGTATTGCACATAAAATCTCAAGCATAATCAGGTGTGTGTGCGTGTGGGGGTGGGACATTGTTAGATCCCAAGTTCCACAGTCTGATGGCATGAGGAAATAAGCTGGTCCAAATATCACTTCTCAGAGGGCAGCAAGGTCAACAATCCATGATGGGGTTGGGTGGGGTCATTTTGGTTATTGTTAGTCTTGGTCAGGGAGCAGCTGTGCACAGTGTCCTGGATCTCCAGACCAGACAGAGATGCAGCTGGTCAATATGGGGTTTATGGTGCATCCACAGAAAGTGGTGAAGATGAGAGGGGGAAGGTACAGACAGTGACGGGTTCCTTTGAGCTTGGCTCCAGTGTTTGTGGACAAAGTGTCTGAAATCTGCACCGCCGGGAACTTGGTGCTACAGACGAACTCCACAACTTTGTCACTGATGAGAATTTATGTAAAAGTTCTGATGCAAACCAGAACACAAGCTTTAGTTCTTGTGTTCTCTGTGATGACATGTCCACCACAGTTCTGGTAAACCCTCACTTTGACCTGTGAGGGAACCACAGGTTCTAGATGTGGTCATTTGTACTATAAACAAAGGACAGCTGACTTTTGGGGAAAATCTGTTTACAGTTATGCTACTTTTTTTAAGTATTGACATAGATTTTTTTTATTTTATTTTATGAAAGTCTTTTTTCAAGGTTTAATCTGTTTTCAGTTATGTTCAATTTTCTAAAAATGAATTTTTGTCACCACTCAGCTTTTCTGAAGCTGTTTAACCAGTACAATACTCCATGTAAAGAAATTACCAATAACTAAAGTTTTAGAGGTCGGTACACGAGTAGGCAGTCCAAAAAAAATACAGCAATACAAAAATCATCAGGCTAAGGCCTGGTCAGTCAAACAGGCAGGAGGTCAGAAACACAATGAGGCAGGCAGGACTATAAAAACACAAGGAACAGAGCTTGCCATGCTCTGTGATTGTTTGGTTCTTCTGCCAGGTTTCATGTCAGTGTTATTTTTGTGATCATGTCTTCCCTATCTCTTGGTGCCAGGTGGTGGGCGTGGCACTGTCTTGACCACACCCACTTCTGGATCCTTTTGCACAGGTGTTTCTGATCAGCTGCTCATTACCCAGGTGTATATATGTCTCACTGGTTGCACTGGTTATTCGCTTGATCGTTGCATCTTGTGCCCTCATTTCTGGCTCTGTTTAGTGTGTATCTTCCAAGTCCTGTTTCCACGTAGTGTATCTGACCACCTGCCTTCAGCTTTCAGGCTCCTCTCCTGTGGAACCAGCTCCCAATTCAGATCAAGGAGACAGACACCCTCTCTACTTTTAAGATTAGGCTTAAAACTTTCCTTTTTGCTAAAGCTTATAGTTAGGGCTGGATCAGGTGACCCTGAACCATCCCTTAGTTATGCTGCTATAGACGTAGACTGCTGGGGGGTTCCCATGATGCACTGTTTCTTTCTCTTTTTGCTCTGTATGCACCACTCTGCATTTAATCATTAGTGATTGATCTCTGCTCCCCTCCACAGCATGTCTTTTTCCTGGTTCTCTCCCTCAGCCCCAACCAGTCCCAGCAGAAGACTGCCCCTCCCTGAGCCTGGTTCTGCTGGAGGTTTCTTCCTGTTAAAAGGGAGTTTTTCCTTCCCACTGTAGCCAAGTGCTTGCTCACAGGGGGTCGTTTTGACCGTTGGGGTTTCACATAATTATTGTATGGCCTTGCCTTACAATATAAAGTGCCTTGGGGCAACTGTTTGTTGTGATTTGGCGCTATATAAAAAATTGATTGATTGATTGATTGATGCCTGTTTGTACCGACCACGCTTTTGCCTGATGATTCTGCTTTGTTTGCTTGTTTTGGACTGCCTTTTTGTGTACTGAACCCCACTGAGTTTCTCAGTAAACGCCAACCTCAACCAGAGCTATTGTGTTGCGTCCTGCATTTGTGTCCAACCTTTCCTGTCTGACGTCACTGATAGAACGATTGAGCCAACAATGGACACAGCGGATGCAAACAGCTTCCAGTCGGCAGTCCGATACCACAGCTGCCAGCTAGCGGAACTGGAGGTGTTGGGAAAGTGTAGTGACACGGACCCACAACAGGGGGTGTAAATGATCGGACAATGAAAAAGTCGAATATGAACACTTTACTGTTGTGAAAGAGCACAACAAAAACACAGAGGATTACAGAATTTGAGCAAACAGTCAATCCACAAAGGTGACGTGTGGGCAGGCTCGAGGATAGAAGACGTCTGTCCTGAGAAGAACCGGAACCACATGATTTCCTCCGCCACCGAACCTGGAGAACACAGGAGCCGCCAAGTTCCGAGTCCCCAGGTGGCCACCGTCTCCGAGTGTCGGATCTGGTACTGCTGGCGAGGAGCAAAAACAGTCAGATGTGGGTGTGTGCACACCCAGTAACAACAATGGTGGGAATTCCACCTCCACCTCTAATACACACTCATGCAGCTCCTGTCTAACCACTTATCTGGTTGGGGTGTGACGCAAAGCCGTCACTGATCACACCAAATGCCAATCTCTCAGATAAGGAACACCACAGGAAAGCGGCTGCAAAAAGAGTTCAGACTAAGACACAGTTTAGTGTTAAGGCTGAGACTATTACCTTCACAGATAGATGATATCTCGGCAACGAGGTGGAGATGACGTCCGTTTTTTATGGAGTGGAATGATGAAGTGTAGATGGATGACAGCTGTCATGAGATAATGAGTGACAGCTGTCACCCCCGGCTGTGTCCGTGGCGGCAGCGCCCCCTCGTGCCTGAAGCCCACACTTCAGGCAGGGCGCCCTCTGGTGGTGGGCCAGCAGTACCTCCTCTTCTGGTGGCCCACACAACAGGAGGACCATCTCACCGCAATGTACTCCAGTATCAGTGACTTTGCCAGGCGACAGGACGCTTTCATGACCTCGGTGAGCACCCAGATGGACCAACTAGTCGCTGCTGTTACACATCAGGCCTCGTCTGTCTCGGCCACCATCGACCAACCACGTCCGGGACCGAGTGCTGCCCCGCCGGCAACCATCGCAACTCCCTCTTTCTGCAACCAACTGTCACGACCCGAGCACTTCTCCGGGGAATCGGGAGACGTCAAACCATTTCTCACACAATGTGACTTACATTTTGAGTTGATGTCAGCAATGTTCCCGTCCGATCGGACGAAGATAGCATTCATAATAACTCACCTAACTGGCCGGGCAGCAGCGTGGGCTTCGGCAGAGTGGAGCAGGCAATCACCAGCATGTGCATCTCTCCAGGTGTTCCAAACCGCTCTTGTCCAGATGTTTCAGCACACGTCACCGGGGCGAGAGGCAGCCCGTTCCCTGATGCGGCTTCGGGAAGGAAATCGACGTGTCGCCGACTATGCAATCGACTTCCGCATCCTAGCAGCTAAGAGTGAGTGGAACCCGGTGGCCCTCCAAGACGTGTTTTTCCAGGGCCTCTCCGCTCACATCCAGGAACAATTGATTGCTGTTGACATTCCGGAGGACCTGGATGATCTTATAGCACTCGCAATCCGCACCGACCGTCGGCTGGCGGATCGGCCTCGATGAGACACGCACCCATCGGCCCAGCATACGGAGACGTCTTCAGCTCGACAAATCCGATCTTCACCTCCTGGTTCCGGTCTTCCCCACACTCCCTCCAAGGAGCCCTTGCAGCTGGGTCGCGCACTGCTCACCACCGAGGAGCGGCAGCGCCGTAGAGACCAGGGCCTGTGCTTCTACTGTGGGCAGGCAGGGCATGTGGTCACTCACTGCCAATCCAGGGGTGCCCCCATGTGGCCAAGATCGGAACTGCGGGTGGGTCAGAATTCTATGCCTTCAGTTACGCCGCAAAATGTGATCACCGCTAAATTCATATCTGGAAATTCCTCATGCTCCGTCCCAGTTTTCATTGATTCTGGTTCAGATGCGAATTTGATGCAATCCTCGCTCGCCCGGTCTCTACACTTGTCGTTATACCGCATCACACGACTGTTGGTCATGTATGCCATGGACGGCTATGAGCTTGGTCACATAACACATCGCACACAGTCTGTACAGATGATTATTGCAGGAACTCATGCGGAAGCAATAAGCTTCCATGTGTTTGACAAGATGACTCACTCCGCGATTTTGGGGCATCCCTGGTTAAAAGAACATTGTCCACAACTAAATTGGGCTGAGGGCCAGATCAGTTCATGGGGACCGGACTGTGCGGGGCGTTGTGTTTCCAAGGCAACCGAGATGGTCGACTACACTAATCCAGATTTAAGGGGGGTACCTCCTTGTTACCTTGATCTTGCAGACGTTTTTAGCAAATCCAAGGCTAAGTCACTACCTCCACATCGTTCATATGACTGTGCCATTGATTTACTCCCAGGTGCCAGTCCTCCGCGGGGAAAGCTGTTTTCACTGACTGCCCCTGAACACACCGCAATGAATGAATACATTCAGGAGTCTTTGGAGGCAGGCTTGATTCGTCCCTCGTCCTCGCCTGCCGGGGCGGGGTTTTTCTTTGTTGAAAAGAAGGACAAGTCACTGCGGCCCTGTATTGATTATCGCGGCCTAAATGATGTCACCATAAAGAATCGCTATCCCCTGCCTTTGATTGCCACCACTTTTGAACTACTAGAGGGCGCCAAAGTCTTTACAAAACTCGACCTCCGTAATGCATACCATTTAGTGCGGATCAGACAGGGAGATGAATGGAAAACGGCATTCAACACTCCCACTGGCCACTACGAGTATTTAGTCATGCCATTCGGTTTAACTAATGCACCTGCCGTTTTCCAAAACCTGGTAAATGACGTTCTACGGGAGTTTCTGAATAAGTTTGTATTTGTGTATCTGGATGATATTTTGATCTTTTCCACCAATGAAGAAACACACACACAGCATGTGCGCATGGTTCTCGAGACGCTGTTGAGGAACCAGCTTTTTGTAAAGGCTGAAAAATGTGAATTCCATAAATCCTCAATCTCGTTTTTGGGGTTCGTAATTGCTCCCGGGAAAATCCAAATGGATCCTGGAGAAATAGTGGCGGTTAGTGATTCGGCAACCCCTAAGAGCCATAAGGAAGTCCAAAGATTTTTAGGCTTCGCGAATTTTTACCGTAAATTCATTCGTAATTTCAGCACTATTGCTGCTCCTTTGCATAGAGTCACCTCATCCCTCCAGACCTTTCACTGGTCACCAGAGTGTGATGAGGCATTTCAGGTCCTTAAGAAGCGCTTCACTGTGGCCCCAGTTCTACTCCTCCCTGACCCCGCCCGACAGTTCGTGGTCGAGGTAGACGCCTCCAATGTTGGTGTCGGCGCCGTTCTATCCCAAATTAATCCGGTGGATGGTAAGTTACATCCTTGTGCTTATTTGTCCAGGAAATTGTCTCCGGTCGAACGTAATTGCCACATCGGTGACCGCGAACTGTTGGCGGTGAAAGAGGCCTTGGAGGAGTGGCGCCATTGGCTGGAAGGGGTACAAGTACCATTCTTAGTGTGGACCGATCATAAGAACCTTGAATACTTGCGTTCGGCCAAACGACACAATTCACGCCAAGCCAGATGGTCAATCTTCTTCAGCCGCTTTAACTTCACCCTGTCTTACCGTCCCAGTTCAAAGAATGGCAAACCGGATGCTCTTTCTCGACGCGAAGACCCGTCAGAAGCACAGACAGTACCCAGTACTATCTTACCCACAGCGTGCTTCATCTCAGCAATTACCTGGGACATCGAGAATAGGGTGCGGTCTGCCACACATCACATTCCACACCTCCCGATTGTCCACCATGGAAGATGTTCGTGCCAAACTCATTACGGGGGGAGGTTATTCGTTGGGGGCATCAAAGTCATTTTGCTTGCCATCCAGGGATAAAGAACACCACACGTATAATTCAGGAACAGTTTTGGTGGCCTCGGCTGCTCTCTGACGTGAAGGATTACCTCAGGGCATGTCAGACGTGTGCCATGTGTAAATCATCCACCCAACCACCTTCCGGTAAACTCCTCCCATTACCCATTCCGACACGACCATGGTCACACATTTCAGTGGATTTTGTTACTGGCTTACCGCCGTCTCGGGGTCATACTTACTGTTGTCGATCAACTTTCCAAGATGGCACATTTTGTGCCGCTTCCAAAGGTACCGTCTGCCAAAGAAACCGCCGAAGCATTATTAGGCCACGTTTTTAGATTGCACGGGTTCCCTCAAGACATCATTTCTGACCGAGGGCCACAGTTTGTTTCTCAGTTTTGGAGGGAGTTTTGTTGGTTGCTGGGGGTCTCTTCCAGTCTCACTTCCGGTTACCATCCACAGGCGAACGGTCAGTCAGAAAGAGTCAATCAGGAGTTGGAAAAGGGTCTGCGGATCCTCGCCTCTCAGCACCCAGCCTCCTGGTCCTCCCAGTTAGTTTGGATTGAACTTGCTCATAATTGTTTGCCCTCTACATCCACGGGCTACTCCCTGTTCCACGTGACTCATGGTTTTCAACCTCCTCTGTTTTCTTCTGCAGCCTTAACTTCCCATGTGCCTTCGGCTTTGTCCCTCATCCTCCGCTGTCGACGGACCTGGGAGCGGGCCCGTCTTTGTTGCGAGCGTCAGCGGCTTACAAGGTGGCAGCGGACAGGAAGAGGTCAAAAGCCCCGGATTATTGCCCTGGACAACGGGTCTGGCTCTCGACACGCCACCTGCCCATCCGTGGTCAGCCGAGGAAGCTCGCTCCCAGGTTTGTTGGTCCATTTCCCATTGCGAAAGTCATAAACCCGGTTTCAGTCCGCCTTCAGTTGCCCAGGTCATTAAGGATTCACCCCACCTTCCACGTCAGCCAGGTGAAGCCTGTCCACACCAGTCCGTTGTGCCCTCCAGCCATTCCCCCGCCAACCGCCCGGTTTGTGGACGGTGGGCCGGCCTTTTCAGTGCGCCGCCTCTTGGGGTCTCGGCGGCGTGGGAGGGGGGTGCAGTACCTGGTGGACTGGGAGGGTTACGGGCAGGAGGAGCGTTCGTGGGTCCCCTCCTGTTTCATCCTGGATCCAGACTTGATCAGGGACTTCCATGCTCGACATCCTGGTTCGCCTGGGCCATCAGGAGCCGGCCGTTAGGTGGGGGGTCCTGTCATGCTCTGTGACTGTTTGGTTCTTCTGCCAGGTTTTATGTCAGTGTTATTTTTGTGATCATGTCTTCCCTATCTTTTGGTGCCGGGTGGTGGGCGTGGCACTGTCTTGACCACACCCACTTCTGGATCCTTCTGCACAGGTGTTTCTGAGCAGCTGCTCATTACCCAGGTGTATATATGTCTCACTGGTTGCACTGGTTATTCACTCGATCGTTGCGCTTTGTGCCCTTGTTTCTGGCTCTGTTTAGTGTGTATCTTCCAAGTCCTGTTTCCACATAGTGTATCTGACCACCTGCCTGTTTGTACCGACCATGCTTTTTCCTGATGATTCTGCTTTGTTTGCTTGTTTTGGACTGCCTTTTTGTATACCGAACCCCACTGAGTTTCTCAGTAAACGCCAACCTCAACCAGAGCTATTGTGTTGCATCCTGCATTTGTGTCCAACCATTCCTGTCTGACGTCACTGATAGAGCTGGAAAGAAGGCACAAGGCACATCGATCTGGCGAGGTACTAAAGCACCCAACCAAACCTTATTTACACCCAGGTGATGAGCTGCAAATTAGAAACAGGTCTGCGTGGAAAGCATCAGAATGAGGGTGTGGCCAGACAGAGAGAAACGCCCACCACCACATACCAAGACAGATCAGGACAGAAAACCGCAAGCAGAAAAAAAACAGCAAGAGAACTAACATTAGAAGAAAACAATGAAGCAAACAACTAAGACAGAGAATACAAATTTCAGACAAAAATCCACATCCTAACACCAGCCATGTAGAAAATATCATGGTGATTATAATTAACTTTGCTGCGGGCAGTTCCGTATATGGGGATGCCCCTGGGATCACATGAGAATTTGGGGCTATATAAGAGGCTATGAGATGTAAGATGTCATCTCATCTTGACTTCCTGGTTGTGGCGTGCAGGGTGTTTGGAGGTAAATGAGCTATTGTTGTGTTGATTAGTGGAAGCATGGTGTTGTATGCCTGTGAGAGGATTCATTGTGTCTGTATATGTCACTGTTTTGTGCCCAAGATGACCGTAGCCGGTGGAGGTGCAGCGGGAGCACAGACATCTGTTGACAGCGGCGGGACGCGTGCTCATACCTGTCATGGAAGCCATGTTCCAGAGCTGCATTATCGGTAGGACATTTATCCTGTTTAGAATGAATTTTGCATTTGTAAAGTCTAGTAGTAAGTCTAGTAAGTGTGTTGTTTGCTCTCTTTTATTGGTAGAGCCACTACAATTATTTTCTTTCCTCATTGTTATTTTTCTTTTCCTGATTTTATGTATTTTAACTAGTTAGTAAATTTCACTTAATAATAAGTTGTAACTCACCAATTTATTTGTTGAGATTAAGAGCCCCCCCCCCCCCCCCCCCCCCAAAAAAGACTTCTTGTGTCCTGTGCAGTGTATAACATTTGGCAGGCGACATATATTTGCACTGTGACAGTGTTCAAATTAGATCAATCTTTTTTCTTTTTTCTTTTTTTTGGCCTCTGTGAGACACTGCTGAGACACAATTCTACTGTTTGTCTTGAGTGTGAAGATGTTAATTCTGGGTTTGGGGTCACACGCAAACAGAAAACGTCCAGATGTGAATCTGCTGACTCATGAATTCTGTCAGGTCTGCAGCAACCTCACAGGTGTTTATTTTGAAATACAGGCTCTTATTGTGGAAGTGCAACATAAACAGAATTCAAAACAACAATTACTGATTTCTCCAAAAATATTGGTTGGATCACCTTGCTGCTTTCCCAACTTGAATCCTATGTCACAGGATGAAGGTCAGCTCTGTCTGGATTTCAACTCATGCTCCAGATACACCAACATACAGAAGCCACTCCTCTTTTATTTTTAAAAGGGGCAGTCCTTAAAGCTGTAGTAACACTCCTTATTCTCTGTGAAGCCTGTAAAATTTTCACCGAAAGCCAGATAAATTTTTCGAATGGTTTCCAGCTGCCTGTCTCTAACAGTTTCTGAAAAAATTCTGATGGAAAAAAAAAGCCCAAATCATTCCGCCATTTCCTGACAATGAAACAACGACGAGAGGGGTGGAGCAGTGCTCACTCAAAGCCTGCCCACAGGCGAATGACGCAACCGACAGGCGTGGAAAAACTCATGCATGCGCACAAAGGTTCAAGCTTGGCTGACGTAAAAACATATGAATCAAATCAATCAATCAATCAATCAATTTTATTTATATAGCGCCAAATCACAACAAACAGTTGCCCCAAGGTGCTTTATATTGTAAGGCAAGGCCATACAATAATTATGTAAAACCCCAACGGTCAAAACGACCCCCTGTGAGCAAGCACTTGGCTACAGTGGGAAGGAAAAACTCCCTTTTAACAGGAAGAAACCTCCAGCAGAACCAGGCTCAGGGAGGGGCAGTCTTCTGCTGGGACTGGCTGGGGCTGAGGGAGAGAACCAGGAAAAAGACATGCTGTGGAGGGGAGCAGAGATCAATCACTAATGATTAAATGCAGAGTGGTGCATACAGAGCAAAAGAGAAAGAAACAGTGCATCATGGGAACCCCCCAGCAGTCTACGTCTATAGCAGCATAACTAAGGGATGGTTCAGGGTCACCTGATCCAGCCCTAACTATAAGCTTTAGCAAAAAGGAAAGTTTTAAGCCTAATCTTAAAAGTAGAGAGGGTGTCTGTCTCCCTGATCTGAATTGGGAGCTGGTTCCACAGGAGAGGAGCCTGAAAGCTGAAGGCTCTGCCTCCCATTCTACTCTTACAAACCCTAGGAACTACAAGTAAGCCTGCAGTCTGAGAGGGAAGCGCTCTATTGGGGTGATATGGTACTACGAGGTCCCTAAGATAAGATGGGACCTGATTATTCAAAAAATATTATAAGTAAGAAGAAGAATTTTAAATTCTATTCTAGAATTAACAGGAAGCCAATGAAGAGAGGCCAATATGGGTGAGATATGCTCTCTCCTTCTAGTCCCCGTCAGTACTCTGGCTGCAGCATTTTGAATTAACTGAAGGCTTTTTAGGGAACTTTTAGGACAACCTGATAATAATGAATTACAATAGTCCAGCCTAGAGGAAATAAATGCATGAATTAGTTTTTCAGCATCACTCTGAGACAAGACCTTTCTGATTTTAGAGATATTGCGTAAATGCAAAAAAGCAGTCCTACATATTTGTTTAATATGCGCTTTGAATGACATATCCTGATCAAAAATGACTCCGAGATTTCTCACAGTATTACTAGAGGTCAGGGTAATGCCATCCAGAGTAAGGATCTGGTTAGACACCATGTTTCTAAGATTTGTGGGGCCAAGTACAATAACTTCAGTTTTATGAGTTTAAAAGCAGGAAATTAGAGGTCATCCATGTCTTTATGTCTGTAAGACAATCCTGCAGTTTAGCTAATTGGTGTGTGTCCTCTGGCTTCATGGATAGATAAAGCTGGGTATCATCTGCGTAACAATGAAAATTTAAGCAATACCATCTAATAATACTGCCTAAGGGAAGCATGTATAAAGTGAATAAAATTGGTCCTAGCACAGAACCTTGTGGAACTCCATAATTAACTTTAGTCTGTGAAGAAGATTCCCCTATAGTTACTATAGGGGAATAAACTATAAATCCATATAGTTTTTGAAAACATAAAAAGGTTCGATACTTTTCTAACAGACCTCATATTCATAGCTTAGTTCTGTTTATCACATTTTTGTATTATGCTTTAGTCACAGGTTTTGGTTATTATTTATCTTCTAGTGTTTCTTCTGATTATGTTCTGTTTGTCTCTTATTGCTCATCAGTTAGTTCTTTTTATTCATTGCACTATTCTGTTTTAGCTCTGTTCTCACGTCGTCCTCATTCCTTTGTGTTCACTCATTACACCAGCCATTGTGTCTTTGTCTCACTCTTTTTCTGTCTGCTTTGTATTTCCGTTTACTCCCACTCTTGCACTTGATCACGTGTCTTTCTTTCTTTCATCACTTCACTGTGTCTTCCTGCCTTCACTTTCTTGCACTTGCCTTTGTCCTCCCTGGTCACGCCCCCTTCCAGAACCTTCACCACACCTGTGTCATGTTGCACTAATTACATCACCAGTTATATAAGCCCTCACAGTCTCACAATCCCTTGCTCAATTGTCGAATGTATTTCACTTTCCAGCTCTCACGTCCTGCCTTGTTTTGCTTGTTGATCTGCCTGCCGGTATTTGACCTTGTTTTGCCTTTGACCACGGTTTTTGTCTCTGCCTCTGATTGCCACCACGCCGTGTATTTGGACCTCAGCCTGTTTATTAGACCAAGCCTCAGCCTTATGTCTGTCTGTACTTTTGCTTCACTGCTGGACCATCTGTGTACTGAATCTTTGCCTGTTACTATCATTAAACCTTATTCTAACTGCATCTGCTGTGAGAGTTCGCATTTGTGTCCACTCGATTTGTGCCACGCCCTGACAGAACAATCGAGCCAGTCATGGACACAGTGAACTCTCTTCCTCAGCTGCAGATTTTGCCACCATCTGCAACATTTTTTCTGAAATTGACATTTTTTTTGACTGTTTCCGCTCCTGCTTCACACCCAAGAAAAAGTCTGATTATCTCAATCAAGCCCTGGACCTGGTAGAGGCCAACACTTGGCTGTGTAACTATTTCCCAGACCTGGAAAGGCTGGATGATATTTTTGCCTCAGGTAAACTCCCAGCCTGGATTACTCAGCCCGAACTCCACCTGTTATCCAGCCTCTCACTCACAGACAGCGACTCCGAGTGGGAGGACATTGAGGATGAGATGACATCTGAGGCTGAAGGTCAGAGGCTTCAAGATATCGCCACAGTGTTTTTTAAAATTCAGGACTTGTTTTTTGAGTTTTTGGGCTGTTCAGATCGTTGGCACAGACAACGTATTTTTTCAGCTTTAGATCAAATACTGCAGGCTGAGCCTGAGATTGTGTCTGCGTACCCAGACTTAACTGACATAAAAGAGCAGTTTATACAAGGTCAAATCCCACTATGTATTGAGGATACCATGTATTTTTTGTTTGAGTCAGAACTTTATGAGTCCTGTATAAGCCCACCTCCTTCCGTCACTCTCTCAGACGCCGCTGTTTCACTTCCGCATTCATCCACATCAGATTTCCCGCTGTCATATGCAGCAAAGCCAACCACGCCCAACCCCAGCTCCACGCCATTTGTTTACACAGATGTCACCCAAACCGCAGCAGCCAGGAGGATCGGCCCTTTGGCCGGCAGCCACAGTGGCTCCACAAACTCCTCGCCAAACTCTGTTGCCGGCACCAAGGATGAAGCGTTCACCTCAGCTCCAGCTCTCAGCTCCCGCTAGCTCCTCTGTTGCTAAAGCTGAAGTACAAATTTTGCCCGACTCCTTTGGGGAGATGACGTCATTGGAATCACCCCCAGAGCCATCTGGAACTTCCACATCACCTCAGCGCTCAGCGGCACCTGACGGGGCTTCCTCAATGGGCCTGCATCGTAAACAGGCGGAGCCGTTCACGGTATTAGAAGCACCTGCAGAAAACATAACACCATTACAGCATTCAGAAGTGGAGCTCATGCCACCTGAACCCTCCATCACGAATCTCGCGGCGCGTGCACCACCAAGCATGGATGGAATCATCGCGCCAGAGCTTTCTGCCAGAAGGATCCTTCAGAAGGATCCTTCAGAAGGATCCCCGTCGCTCAAACCACCAGCAGGAACTTTGAAGGCACTCACGTTTCCACAGCTCTCAGATGTTCTCACGCCCCAGAAATCACCGTCAGCACTGTCCACATCCTCAGAACTGCCAAGAGCGCTTCTGGATAATGTAGATAATGTCACCACTTCGTGTGCTGAATCAGCCACAACACAACCTCCTATGAGTTCATCGCAGGTGTCCGTGGGGGAACCTGTGCCACACCCCTCTCCAGGAGATCCAGCCACGTCGGCCACATCAGCTCTTCCACTTGCCTCTGAAGTGTCACTACCCTTCCAGACGAGGAATGAAGATGACACTTTGGGTAGGACTGACTGTTTGCCTTTTGGTTTAATGCTGGGTTTTGAAATAACCTTCTACCTGTTGTGCTCACCAGAAAGACATTACCTCTTTTGTCAGTATCTTTTGGCTTGTTAGTGAACTTCTTCTCTAAGGATCTGTCAATGTTTTCTTTCATTTTATTTTTCTGTGCACCTTTATGTTTGTGGACTGTGCGCCGTTTACATTTTCATTTGAAACGGATCCACTTTCCATTTTGTAGTTTAGTTACTTTTTCACCCAGGTTCTTTTTTAGGTCCCTAGTTTTTGGTTATGCACAGATCTTTTCTCACTGTATGCAAGTTTTGAGTGATCAGTTGTTTCCCTCTGGTTGTTGTGTTTTTGGTTTGTCCCCTTTTGACAGCATCTTCAGTTCTCTTCATAGAGTTTTTTATGTGTTCCAGTCCCTCGTCATACGGTTCTGCTCCCCTAGTGGTCATATTTTTAAGTTACTGGTTTTTCTTGCCCCTTATAGCATCCCATTTTGTTTCCTTCCTGCTGCTGTTCTTTAATGAAACTAGTTTTTTCTTCAGCTCGCTTCATCATTTGTTTTTCTTTCTGTTCATTGGTTGGTTACTTTATTGGTTATTTTTGGAATTGTTCATTATTTCGGGTTTTTTGCCTTGTGTGTTCAGAAGTTAAGTTTAATCAGTTTACTCCTCCCCCAGCTGCTTTTAGTTGTCAGTGGGGTTACCTTGTGGTTACACCTAGCCCTGGAATGCACATATTCTGCTCTCGAGAAGGTTTTTCACTCCCTCTGCAATATCACTAAGTTTATCAATTCCTGGTTCCTCCTGCCTACTGCCATTTGTTACAGCCTGCTGCCGCATTCAGAGTCCACTGGCACGGCCAGCAACCGTGTCGGTGTCCCCATTGAGTCCCAAGGCCCATCGGAGGCATCCAGCCGGAGGTGCCCAGCCAGGCACAAGGCTCGTCGCGACCCGTCAGAGGTGTCCAGCTAAGCCCATGGCTTGTCGCGGCCCGTCAGAGGCTAAGCTAGTTTAGCCTTGGTAAGCCAGCTTTCGGAAGTTTGAGAACAGCTGTAGTGTGATTTATCTTTAATCAAGATCTACTGCGTCCCGTAAGCAACATGGCCTTTAAAAATCTTCAAAAAGACATGGACAAATTAAAGGAGTCCATGAACAAATGGCTTCTTTGATAAAGCAGAACCACATCATCACAGAACTGCTGGGAGAAATCAAACAGCTAAAGCGACAAAACACTGAATATGAACAGAAAATTTTATATCTGGAAAGTCGGGTGTCCGATTTGGAGCAGTACTCAAGAATGAACGACATCATCATCTCTGGATTAAAAATCAAACCAAGGTCCTTTTCACAAGCGGTGATGAGAATTACTGCTCAGGACGGCGGTCATGAGGAAACCACGGAGGAACAGGTGACTGCATTCCTCCATAGTAAACATATCGACATTAACAACAAAAATATCAAAGCATGTCACACTTTGCCGACCCGCGACAAGACGTCCGCTCCAGTAATCATCGTTCGTTTTGCAAACAGAAGGCACAAGGTTGAACTACTCAAACAGGGAAGTAAGTTGAAAGGCACAAACGTTTATATCAACGAACATCTTGCGAAAAATAACGTGGACATCGCCAGGAAAGCAAGGCTGCTTAAATACAGGGCAAACTAAACTCAGTCTGGGTCACAAACTGTCAGGTTTTTATCAAACCAAAGGATGCACCTGAAAATGCCAGAGGACTGTGCATCGGGAACATGAGTCAGTTGGAAAACTTTGAATAATGATGGGGGTTTTTTTCAATTGTTAAGGGACAAATTCTGAGAGACTCTACACATTGCTTTTCTTGGACTGTGGATTATGTTTTAGTAAATATGACAACCAAGTTATCACAACTTACTCCTGCACAGGCGTTCAATTAAAAATTTTTGAAGACACTGAATATAGATTTCATAATATCGAAAATAATACTGGTCCTTAGCCTGTGAAAATATTACTCATCACTGTAAATACTTTACTGAAGAACAACTGAAGAATTATTCTTTGACGAATGGGATTTTCTCCATAATATATTTTAAAAGTAGAAGTCTTCTCATGAACTTTTCAAAACTTCAGGACTGCTTAAATATATCTAATAAACATTGTTTCTATTATTGCAATTACTGAGACTTGGTTGAGAGAGGAGCTGGTTGACTCTGTCCAGCTTGAGGGATATGATTTTTTTTTGCCACAAATAGGATGAAAAAATGGGGTGGTGGCGTGGCACTTTATGCATGTTCAAATTATCAAAGTGAAAATATACATATATGTAATTTTCTTTGGAAAATATTATGGAATGTGTCACAGTGGAAATTAAATGTGAAAAATAAAAAAACACAAGTATAAGCTGTGTTTATAGAGCTCCAGGGTCAAATACGAGGTCTGTCAATAAAGTATAGGTCCTTTTTATTTTTTTTTAAAAACTATATGGATTTCATTCATATGTTTTTACGTCAGACATGCTTGAACCCTCGTGCGCATGCGTGAGTTTTTCCACGCCTGTCGGTGACGTCATTCGCCTGTGAGCACTCCTTGTGGGAGGAGTCGTCCAGCCCCTCGTCGGAATTCCTTTGTCTGAAAAGTTGCTGAGAGACTGGCGCGTTGTTTGATCAAAATTTTTTCTAAACCTGTGAGACACATCGAAGTGGACACGGTTCGAAAAATTAAGCTGGTTTTCAGTGAAAATTTTAACGGCTGATGAGAGATTTTGAGGTGATACTGTCGCTTTAAGGACTTCCCACGGTGCGAGACGTCGCGCAGCGCTCTCAGGCGCCGTCGTCAGCCTGTTTCAAGCTGAAAACCTCCACATTTCAGGCTCTATTGATCCAGGACGTCGTGAGAGAACAGAGAAGTTTCAGAAGAAGTCGATTTCAGCATTTTATCTGGATATTCCACTGTTAAAGGAGATTTTTTTAATGAAAGACGTGCGGACTGTGCCGCCGCGAAAAACACCTCCGTGTTGATAACCATTTGTAAAATCCAGGCGGCTTTTGATGGCTTTCAGTGGAGTGAGTATATGAGAAATTGTTTAACAGCAGGACATGTTCCAACTTGTCCTTAAGGCTTCCAACAGAGGTGTTTTTCCTGTGGCGGAGCGTCGCGGCGGCTGCGAGCCGACGCTGCAATCCGTCAATAACTCCTTAAAGCAACAGTATCACCTCAAAATCTCTCATCAGCCGTTAAAATTTTCACTGAAAACCAGCTTAATTTTTCGAACCGTGTCCACTTCGATGTGTCTCACAGGTTTAGAAAAAAATTTTGATCAAACAAAGCGCCAGTCTCTCAGCAACTTCTCAGACAAAGGAATTCTGACGAGGGGCTGGACGACTCCTCCCACAAGGAGTGCTCACAGGCGAATGACGTCACCGACAGGCGTGGAAAAACTCACGCATGCGCACGAGGGTTCAAGCATGTCTGACGTAAAAACATATGAATGAAATCCATATAGTTTTTGAAAAAAATAAAAAGGACCTATACTTTATTGACAGACCTTGTATAGATATTTTCGTGGATAAATTGACTGAAATGTGCAATGCAATTAATAATAAGCTTTTATTTGTCTGTGGAGACTTTAATATAGATTTCCTGAATCCTCATGGTCAGTTACAAATAACACAATTCATAAACTCTTGTGTTTTGCATGGGACTGTACTCAGTGAGTACACATCCAACTAGGATACCTACGAATACATCAACACTTATCGACAATATATTAATAAATGCTACTCTAGGGAACATAACAGGTGGACTACTCATTAGTGACATCAGTGATCATTTGCCAGTTTTCGTAGCTTTCAAATCATCAGTTGATAAAAATTAGCAAAAAGAAACCGCAAATCTCAAAAGGAAAATGACTGATGTTACGATTGAGAACCTCAGAAGGGACTTAATACATCAGGAGTGGTGTGATATTTATAGTGATTTTAGTTTATAGTGGTGTGATATTGACGAATCATATGAATTATTTATACTTGTATGACAAACATTGCCCGTTTATGCCAAGAACTGGAAAAATGCAAAAAGTTGATAAACCTTGGGTTACAAGGGGACTCCAGAATGCATGTAAAAAGAAATTTTTTTTGTACAAGCAGTTTATAAAATTCAGAACAAAAGAAGATGAAAGAAAATATAAGACATACAAAAACAAATTAACGAACATTATGCGATTGTGTAACAAGCAGTATTACTGCGATTTAAAAAAAAAATAAATAAAACCAACATTAAAGGCACTTGTAAGATTTTAAATGAAATCATTAAAAAGAAAAAAGTTGTTAAAGATTATCCATATTATTTTCATACAGATTATGACAAAATTGTAAAAGAAAATAAAATTTTGCTGATCATTTCAACAACTATTTTGTTAATGTGGGTAAAAACTTATCAAATTCAACTGCATCCTCAAAAATGTGCTCTTTGGACAACAGAAAAAAAATTCATACAACTCTGGATTCAATGTATATTAAAGAAACAGATGAAAATGAAATTATTAACATAGTTCATAAGCTAAAAGGAAAAAAAATAAACTGACAGTGACAACCTTGATATGTTTTTTTCTCCCTCAGCCCCAACCAGTCCCAGCAGAAGACTGCCCCTCCCTGAGCCTGGTTCTGCTGGAGGTTTCTTCCTGTTAAAAGGGAGTTTTTCCTTCCCACTGTAGCCAAGTGCTTGCTCACAGGGGGTCGTTTTGACCGTTGGGGTTTTACATAATTATTGTATGGCCTTGCCTTACAATATAAAGCGCCTTGGGGCAACTGTTTGTTGTGATTTGGCGCTATATAAAAAAAAATTGATTGATTGATTGATAAAAAGAATATGATCGATTGTATTGTTAAACCCTTGACTTATATTTGTAATTTGTCATTGATGACTGGGAAATTTCCTTTCAATTCAATTTCAATTCAATTTATTTTTATTTATATAGGGCCAAATCACAACAGAGTTCCTCAAGGCACTTCACACAAGTAAGGTCTAACCTTACTAACACCCAGAGCAACAGTGGTAAGGAAAAATTACCTCTGAGGAAGAAACCTCAAGCAGACCAGACTCAAAGGGGTGACCCTCTGCTTGGGCCATACTGCAAACATAAATTACAAAACAATTCACAAAACAAATATACAGCCCTGTGCACCAACTGTTGGTGCACAGGACAGGAGGGTCTCCAGCACAAATACAACTCCCATCTCTGGATGGAGCTGCACCTTAAACAGAGAGAAAAAACAGAATCAGGCATCAGAAAGACAAGAAATACAGTATAATTTGCCAGCATTAAACAACAAGAAAAACAGGAAATACTAAGGTGATCGCCGGCCACTAGCCCTTTACTAAAAGACCCATAATTTAGGTAAAGTTGAGGCCGTGGCCCGCTCCAATTGCTAATAAATGAATTAAAAGAGTAAAAAGCATAAAACAAAACTGTACCAGTATGCTAGCCATATGAAAGGGAAAATAAGTGCGTCTTAAGTCTGGACTTGAAAGTCTCCACAGAATCTGACTGTTTTATTGACGCAGGGAGATCATTCCACAGAACAGGGGCACGATAAGAGAAAGCTCTGTGACCCACATGTTGTGTGGGCCGCGGAAGAGGAGGTACTGCTGGCCCACAACCAAAGGGTGCCCTGCCTGAAGTGCGGGCTTCAGGCACGAGAGGGCACTGCCGCCTCACAGGAACAGCCGGGGGTGACAGCTGTCACTCATCAACTATGACAGCTGTCACCAATCACCAGGTCATCAACCACCCTACAAAAGCCGGACGACATCTCCACCGCGTCGCCGAGATATCGTCTACCTTTAAGGTAATACCTCAGCCGTGATTGTGCCGTGCGCACATTACTTTTCTATTCTGTGATATTGTTTCAGGAGACTACTCACTGTTGTCGCCTGGCAGAGTGCGGAGTAGTGACAAAGTGAAGCGTGTTCACTTGTCACACCGAAATGCAGAGACAACCGGAGTTGAACTGTGTTGTAGGTGGAGGTGTTGTTCCCACCTGGAAAGAAACACTTGCTGACTATTTACTGGGTGTGTTTTCACACACTCATTACCTCTGTTCTTCTGCTTCCTGCCAGCAGTACCAGATCCGACAGTCGGAGACGGTGACCACCTGGGGGCTCAGGACTTGGCAGCTCCAGTATCCTTCGGGTTCGGTGGCAGCGGAAATCGTGTGGGATCCGGTTCTACTCGGGACGGACGTCTCCTATCCTCGAGCCTACCCACACATCACCTTGTATATTTTGATCTTTGTGATCCAAATTCTATGTTTGTCTGTATTCTCATTGTGCACATTTCACAACAGTAAAGTGTTGTATTTTTGGCTCATCTATTGTCCGTTCATTTACACCCCCTGTTGTGGGTCCGTGTCACTACACTTTCCCAACAGGATATCTCGGTCATCGTCATGGATCCCGAGGGGCATCAACCATCTGTTGGACAGCCAATGGAAGAGCAGGGTGCACAGGCGTCTGCAGGAGGTGTGATTGGTGAGTTGCAGCAAATCCTCACCGCCTTTACTGCTCGGTCGGATCTAATGACTGAGCAGAACGTCATCCTCAATCACAGGATGGAGGCTCTCACCGCGCAGGTGGAAGCGTGTGCTCAGAGCGCTGCTGCAGCTCCTCCTCCTGCTGACCCAGTGCCGAATATAGACATTCCACTGGTCATTCAACGACCCCCCCACCATCCCCTGAAGCATACATAAGTCCCCCAGAGCCGTACGGGGGTTGTGTGGAGACGTGCGTGGACATTTTAATGCAGTGTTCGCTCGTCTTTTCACAGCATCCCATGATGTACGCATCAGACGCCAGTAGGGTGGCTTATGTCATTAATTTGCTTCGAGGTGAGGCACGCGCTTGGGCTACAGCGCTCTGGGAGCAGAATTCACGGCTCCTTACCTCTTATACTGGGTTTGTGAGGGAGTTCAGAACAGTATTTGATCACCCAAACAGAGGCGAGACTGCTTCAACAACACTGCTGTCAATGAGACAGGGGCGTCAGAGTGCAGCTGAGTATGCGGTCGACTTCCGCATCACGGCTGCGAGGTCCGGCTGGAATACCACTGCACTCCGCGCCGCCTTCGTAAATGGACTGTCATCAGTCCTGAAGGAGCATCTGGTGGCTAAGGATGAGCCGCGGGATTTAGATGGGCTTATTGATCTGGTCATATGATTAGACAATCGGTTAGCGGAACGCCATCGGGAGCGAGACAAAGGACGTGGTCGGGTACGCGCCGTCCCTCTCCCTTCTGTGTCCGAAAAGGTACCGCCCTCCCCATGCTCCACTGCCTCAGCGCTCCGTGTGGCGACAGCTCCCCCTGCTGACGATGCTATAGACACGAGCAGGGCTAAAGTCAGAGCCACTAACAGACAAAGGAGACTGGCCCACGGAGAGTGCTTTATCTGCGGCTCAAGCGAGCCTCAGCAGAGAGACTGCCCCAAACGGTTAAACACCAACGCCCACTCTTAGAAACTGGACTAAGGGTGGGCCAAGAAATTCACGTGGGACAAACCCGTCTTTCTGCACGACTCCCAGTTACGATCCTGAGTGGGGATCTAACCCTTCAGGCCCCTTCACTGGTGGACACGGGGTCAGAAGGGAATCTGCTGGACAGCAGATGGGCAAGGGAGATAGGGCTCCCTCTGGTGGCGCTTCCTTCGCCATTGAAGGTCCGGGCGCTAGATGGCACCCTTGTTGTGGCTGGCGTGCCTGGCTGGCTTTTGTGTGTCTTCTGTTTCTGTCTTTTGGTTTTCCTCCCAGGTGGTGCGCATTTGGGACTGAGTGGCTGTGTAGCTGAGTTTATCAGGACCTCACCCTGATCACCTGAGGCTGATCACGTGCAGCTCGTCAGGACTCACAGCTGTGGTGCATCTACATGGATTGGAACATGGTAGCATTTAAGTCTGGAGTACACAGTGTGTATTTGCCAGAGACTCGACCTTGTGACCAGACGGGTGAGATCGTCGTCTCTAGAGCCATCTCCCATCAGTGGATGCAGAGAATGTCCAGGTTTGATGCATGGTCTGTGAAAGAGGAAGGGGTGAGGTCTCACGCTCGTCAGCACACTTCCTGAGGTACGTTTGGTTTTGTGACTAACATTTATACAGTCAGTAAATGTGGTGTCCCTCACACCTTATTATATTGAGCTGTATGTTAGTCGTTTAAATCAGCTTCCACTGCAGTGGAGTTTTGTGAACGGGGTGTTCTATGCCTGCAGGGTGGGAAGCTGATTTGCAATTAAGCCAGGAAGTGTTTGCTGTTTGTACACCTTTGAGTGGTCTCTCTGTGTGTTGAGTGTGGACTCACATAATGATTTCTTCTTTCACAGACTCGGTTTGTCGCGGCTACCTGGGGGGTGTCGGCGGGGTCCTTGGGTCCGAACAGTTTTCTGGCTCCGGACCGTTAGCGCTGCTGGGAGCGCACCGCAATCCACCACGCCAGACCGCGCACTCTTTTGTTGTTTTCGTATCACTTCACTGTTATGTTTATTAAACTCTGTTATCCTTTGTACCGTGCTCTGCTTATTTCATACTGGGTCCTTCAAACGCTGGTCGGTTCTCCGGGCTGCGTCCGACACATAACAACCCTTCTCCCTTTAATCACACACAAGACACTACCTGTGACTCTGGTGGTGTCTGGGAATCATCGGGAGGAGATTGAGTTTTTTGTGACTCTTTCTACCTCCCGCGTGATTTTGGGCTTCCCATGGATGATCAAACACAATCTCTGGATTGATTGGCCGTCTGGGGTTGTGGCTCAGTGGAGCGAAACCTGTCACCAGGAATGTCTAGGATCCTCGGTTCCGCCCGGTTTGACCGCTAACGAGGAGGTTAAAGTTCCCCCCAATCTTGCGGCGGTGCCTGAGGAGTACCACGATCTCGCTGACGTCTTCAGCAAAGTTCTGGCACTCACTCTTCCCCCACACCGTCCGTACGATTGCGCCATTGATTTGATCCCGGGCACTGAGTACCCGTCCAGCCGGCTGTACAACCTCTCACGTCCGAACGCGAATCAATGGAGACCTACATCCGGGACTCGTTAGCTGCCGGGCTGATCCGGAACTCCACCTCCCCGATGGGTGCAGGTTTCTTTTTTGTGGGCAAGAAAGATGGCGGCCTCCGTCTATGCATTGACTACAGGGGACTGAACGAGATCACTGTTCGCAACCGGTACCCTCTACCCCTGTTAGATTCGGTGTTCACGCCCCTGCATGGAGCCCAAATATTCACAAAACTCGATCTTAGGAATGCGTACCACCTGGTTCAGATCCGGAAGGGAGATGAGTGGAAGACGGCATTTAACACCCCTTTAGGTCACTTTGAGTACCTGGTCATGCCGTTCGGCCTCACCAACGCCCCCGCAACGTTTCAAGCTTTGGTAAATGATGTCTTGCTGGACTTCCTGCACCGATTCGTCTTCGTATACCTAGACGATAGACCATCCTGAGACCCATGTCCAGCATGTACGTCAGGTCCTGCAGCGGTTGTTGGAGAACCGGCTGTTTGTGAAGGGCGAGAAGTGCGAGTTCCACCGCGGCTGAACCCCAGGCAAGCCCGCTGGTCATTGTTCTTCAGGCATTTTGACTTCCGGATCACCTACCACCCCGGGACCAAGAACCAAAGGTCGGATGCCCTGTCCCGGGTTCACGAAGTCGAAGTCAAAACTGAGCTGTCGGATCCGCCGGAATCCATCCTACCCGAGTCCACTGTCATTGCCACCCTCACCCGGGACGTGGAGAAGACCATCCGGGAGGCCCTGGCACAGAACCCGGACTCGAGGACGGGCCCAAGGAACAAACTTTACGTCCCACCAGAAGCCAGAGCTGCAGTCCTGGACTTCTGTCACGGCTCCAAGCTCATCCAGGGGTGCAAAGGACCGTGGCAGTGGTCCGGCAGCGCTTCTGGTGGGCATCCATGGAAGCCGACGTCCGGGACTATGTCCAGGCTTGTACCACCTGCGCCAGGGGTAAAGCTGACCATCAACGGGCACAGGGACTCCTCCAGCCGTTACCTGTGCCCCATCGTGGACCCCCAACAGGACAACAGGACCCCATCGGGGGGGGGGGGTCCTGTTGTGTGGACCGCGGAAGAGGAGGTACTGCTGGCCCACAACCAAAGGGCGCCCTGCAAGAAGTGCGGGCTTCAGGCACGAGAGGGCGCTGCCGCCTCACAGGAACAGCCGGGGCTGACAGCTGTCACTCATCAACTATGACAGCTGTCACCAATCACCAGGTCATCAACCACCCTACAAAAGCCAGACGACATCTCCACCGCGTCGCCGAGATATCGTCTACCTTTAAGGTAATACCTCAGCCGTGATTGTGCCGTGCGCACATTACTTTTCTATTCTGTGATATTGTTTCAGGAGACTACTCACTGTTGTCGTCTAGCGGAGTGCGGAGTGGTGACAAAGTGAAGGCCGTTCACTTGTCACACCGAACTGCAGAGACAACCGGAGTTGAACTGTGTTGTAGGTGGAGGTGTTGTTCCCACCTGGAAAGAAACACTTGCTGACTATTTACTGGGTGTGTTTTCACACACTCATTACCTCTGTTCTTCTGCTTCCTGCCAGCAGTACCAGATCTGACAGTCGGAGACGGTGACCACCTGGGGGCTCAGGACTTGGCGGCTTCTACTCGGGACGGACGTCTCCTATCCTCGAGCCTACCCACACATCACCTTGTATATTTTGATTGTGATCCAAATTCTATGTTTGTCTGTATTCTCGTTGTGCACATTTCACAACAGTAAAGTGTTGTATTTTTGGCTCATCTATTGTCCGTTCATTTACGCCCCCTGTTGTGGGTCTGTGTCACTACACTTTCCCAACACCACAGACTTCTTATTCACCTTAGGGACACAAAGTAGTCCTGCACCCTGAGAACGTAAAACCCAGGCCGGTACGTAAGGTTTAATTAGGTCAGCTAGGTAGGGAGGTGCCAGTCCATGAACAATTTTATAGGTTAGTAGCAGAACCTTAAAATCTGATCTCACTGGGACAGGAAACCAGTGAAGGGATGCCAAAATGGGTGTAATGTTGTTGTACTTTCTGCTTCGTGTCAAAAGTCTGGCTGCAGCATTTTGAACCAATTGGAGACCCCTAATGCTAGACTGCGGTAAACCAGAAAATAGAACATTGCAGTAGTAAATAAATTCATGGATCAGGGTCTCAGCATCAGCCATAGACAGGACGGGATGAATCTTCGCTATATTTCGCAGGTGGAAGAAAGCAGTCCTAGTAATATTTTTAATGTTGAGGCCAAAGGACAACGAAGGATCAAAAATCACCCCAAGGTTCCTCATTTTGTCAGTGTGATGTATGACACACGAGCCAAGGCTGAGCGTTAACTGGTCAAATTGATGCCAATGTCTCACTGGACCAAGAACCATCATTTCAGTCTTATCAGAGTTTAAAAGTAGGAAGTTTCTAGACATCCAGCTTCTCACTGCTGCAAGGCAATCTTCTAAGGATTTTATATGAACGAGATTACCAGCAGTTATCGGCATGTATAACTGAGTATCATCTGCATAGCAGTGAAAGGTAATCCCAAAACGCCGCAATATGTGCCCAAGGGGTGTTATATAAAGGCAGAAAAACAGGGGGCCTAAGACAGACCCCTGTGGAACCCCAAATTTCATGTCACTAAGGTTAGAGGTAGTGTTACTGTACAAAACACAGTGAGAACGACTGGTCAAGTATGACATCAGCTATGCAAGGGCACTCCCAGTAATCCCAAAGTGATTTTCCAGTAGAATATGATGATCCATGGTATCAAATGCAGCACTGAGATCTAACAGCACCAGAACCGTAGTGGTGTCCGAATCCATTACCAGCAGAAGATCATTCACCACTTTAGTGAGAGCCGTCTCTGTGGAATGATATTTCTAAAAGCAGACTGCAGTGGCTCAAAGAGATTATTCTCAGTAAGATAGTCTACGAGCTGTCGTGACACCACTTTTTCCAGAATTTTAGAGAAAAATGATAGATTTGATATCGGCCGATAGTTTTTCAATACACTCGGGTCAAGATTAGGTTTCTTAAGTAATGGCTTAATCACTGCAGATTTGAAACATTTAGGAACAGATCCAGAAGTTAAAGATTAATAATTTCTGGCTCAAGAGTGGGCCACAGGTCCTTAAATAGTTTTGTTGGTATAGGATCAAATAAACAGGTTGGGCTTTTTGTTGACATTACGAGTTTGTCAGCATGCCTAGTGAGATACTATCAAATTCTGTAAATCTAGGTAATACCTCAGTAATTGCGCCCACCTCAATAGTAGGGTGTAGTGGCTGGGTTAAGGCATGCTGGGATATGTTTAACCTAATGTCTTCTATTTTCTTCTCAAAGTAATCCAGGAAATCGTGCGCTGTAAAAGGAGAGTGAACTACAGGTGGTTGTCCATGCATAAGTGTTGCCACCGTGTCGAACAAGAACTTTGAGTTATGCTTGTTTTTGTTGATCAAATCAGAGTAGTAGGTCCACTGTTATGTGGGCCGCTGAAGAGGAGGTACTGCTGGCCCACCACCACCAGAGGGCGCCCTGCTTGGAGTGCGGGCTCCAAGCACGAGAGGGCGCCAGACCCAGAAGAAGTGACAGCTGTCACTCATCACACCAGCTGTCACTCATTCACACCACCTACATAAGCCGGACTGCAATTCCACCCCCCCGCCGAGAAGTCAACTACCGAAGAGGTAATTTTCTCTGCTGACTCAAATCGTTGAGTAATGATCTGAACTTCTTTTGCAGCCGTTATCCTGTGGTGTCTGCCTTATCTGTGGGATTGGCGTTTGGTGTGATCAGCGACGGCTTCGCTTCACACTCCAATCAGATAAGTGGTAAAAGGAGCTGCTAGTGTGTTCCTACTTGGAGGTGGAGGTTCTCCCTCCTAACTGTGTACAGACTGTGGGATTACTGAGTGTGCGAATTCACACTCATCCATCCTGTCTTTGTTTCTGCCAGCAGTACCAGGGTCGACAGCCAAAGACAGAGGCCACCTGGGGACTCGGGACTTGGCGGCTCCGGTGTTCTTCAGGCTGTTGGTGGTGGAAGCCGTGTGGGACGCGGCTCATCTCTCGTCGGGGGTCTTCTATCTTCGAGCCTGCCCACACGTCACCTGGTGTTAATTGTCTATTTATATTTTGTGTGAATTTAGTTGTGTGTTGTCACAACATTAAATTGTTACTTATTGGCTTATTCATTGTCCGTTCCTTTGCGCCCCCTGTTGTGGGTCCGTGCTACGACACCTTCCCAACAGGATTCTCGGCCATTCGTCATAGATTCCGAGGGGCGTCAACCCGAGCTTGAACGGCCAATGGAAGAGCCAGGAGCGCAGGCGTCAGCGGGAGGCGTGTTGAGTGAGCTGCAGCAGATCTTAACCGCCTTCACGGCTCGGCTGGATTTGGTGACCGAGCAGAATGTTCTCGTTAACTGGAGGGTGGAGGCTCTCACCGCCAGGGTGGAAGCGCGCGATCAGGGCGCTGCTGCAGCCACTCCTCTTGCTGGTCCTGGGCCCGTAACAGACGTTCCACTGGTCGTTCAACGACCCCCCCCACCGTCCCCTGAAGCATACATAAGCCCTCCGGAGCCGTACGGAGGCTGTGTCGAGACGTGCGCAGACTTCCTCATGCAGTGTTTCGCTCGTCTTTCACAGCGTCCTGTCATGTACGAGTCAGACGCCAGCCGGGGTGGCTTATGTTATTAATCTGCTTCGAGAGAGGCACGCGCCTGGGCTACGGCGCTTTGGGAGCAGAATTCACGGCTCCTAACGTCTTATGCTGGGTTTGTTCGGGAGTTCAAACAAGTTTTTGACCATCCCAACAGAGGCGAGACCGCTTCGAGCGTGCTGCTGTCAATGAGACAGGGGCGTCGCAGCGCAGCCGAGTATGCATTCGACTTCCGCATTGCGGCAGCGAAGTCCAGCTGGAATAACGTTGCGCTCCGCGCCGCCTTCATAAATGGACTGTCTCCGGTCCTGAAGGAGCACCTGCTGGCTAGGAGGAACCGCGGGATTTTGACAGGCTTGTCGATTTGGTATACGCTTAGACAACCGTTTGAATGAGCATCGTCGGGAGCAGGCCGGGGGCGTGACCGGGCACGAGCCGTCCTCCCCTTACGGTTCTGAAAAGGTGACGTCGTCCCCACGCTTCACTGCCAGAGGGCTCCGTGTGGCTACAGCTCCCCTGCTGAGGAGGCTATGGACACGAGCAGGGCCAAAGTAAAGACAAACGTCAGACAAAGGAGGCTGGCCCGCGGGGAGTGTTTTGTCTGCGGCTCTTGTGAGCGTATGCAGAAGGACTGCCCCAAACGGTCAAACTACAACGCCCGTCCTTAGAAACTGGGCTAAGGGTGGGCCATACCACGCACGCGGGGAAACGGGCACAGGGACTCCTCCAGCCGTTACCTGTGCCCCATCGTGGACCCCCAACAGGACAACAGGACCCCATCGGGGGGGGGGGTCCTGTTGTGTGGACCGCGGAAGAGGAGGTACTGCTGGCCCACAACCAAAGGGCGCCCTGCAAGAAGTGCGGGCTTCAGGCACGAGAGGGCGCTGCCGCCTCACAGGAACAGCCGGGGCTGACAGCTGTCACTCATCAACTATGACAGCTGTCACCAATCACCAGGTCATCAACCACCCTACAAAAGCCAGACGACATCTCCACCCCGCGTCGCCGAGATATCGTCTACCTTTAAGGTAATACCTCAGCCGTGATTGTGCCGTGCGCACATTACTTTTCTATTCTGTGATATTGTTTCAGGAGACTACTCACTGTTGTCGTCTAGCGGAGTGCGGAGTGGTGACAAAGTGAAGGCCGTTCACTTGTCACACCGAACTGCAGAGACAACCGGAGTTGAACTGTGTTGTAGGTGGAGGTGTTGTTCCACCTGGAAGAAACACTTGCTGACTATTTACTGGGTGTGTTTCACACACTCATTACCTCTGTTCTTCTGCTTCCTGCCAGCAGTACCAGATCTGACAGTCGGAGACGGTGACCACCTGGGGCTCAGGAACTTGGCGGCTTCTACTCGGGACGGACGTCTCCTATCCTCGAGCCTACCCACACATCACCTTGTATATTTTGATTGTGATCCCAATTCTATGTTTGTCTGTATTCTCGTTGTGCACATTTCACAACAGTAAAGTGTTGTATTTTGGCTCATCTATTGTCCGTTCATTTACGCCCCCTGTTGTGGGTCTGTGTCACTACACTTTCCCACACCACAGACTTCTTATTCACCTTAGGGACACAAAGTAGTCCTGCACCCTGAGAACGTAAAACCCAGGCCGGTACGTAAGGTTTATTAGGTCAGCTAGGTAGGGAGGTGCCAGTCCATGAACAATTTTATAGGTTAGTAGCAGAACCTTAAAATCTGATCTCACTGGGACAGGAAACCAGTGAAGGGATGCCAAAATGGGTGTAATGTTGTTGTACTTTCTGCTTCGTGTCAAAAGTCTGGCTGCAGCATTTTGAACCAATTGGAGACCCCTAATGCTAGACTGCGGTAAACCAGAAAATAGAACATTGCAGTAGTAAATAAATTCATGGATCAGGGTCTCAGCATCAGCCATAGACAGGACGGGATGAATCTTCGCTATATTTCGCAGGTGGAAGAAAGCAGTCCTAGTAATTATTTTTAATGTTGAGGCCAAAGGACAACGAAGGATCAAAATCACCCCAAGGTTCCTCATTTTGTCAGTGTGATGTATGACACACGAGCCAAGGCTGAGCGTTAACTGGTCAAATTGATGCCAATGTCTCACTGGACCAAGAACCATCATTTCAGTCTTATCAGAGTTTAAAAGTAGGAAGTTTCTAGACATCCAGCTTCTCACTGCTGCAAGGCAATCTTCTAAGGATTTTATATGAACGAGATTACCAGCAGTTATCGGCATGTATAACTGAGTATCATCTGCATAGCAGTGAAAGGTAATCCCAAAACGCCGCAATATGTGCCCAAGGGGTGTTATATAAAGGCAGAAAAACAGGGGGCCTAAGACAGACCCCTGTGGAACCCCAAATTTCATGTCACTAAGGTTAGAGGTAGTGTTACTGTACAAAACACAGTGAGAACGACTGGTCAAGTATGACATCAGCTATGCAAGGGCACTCCCAGTAATCCCAAAGTGATTTTCCAGTAGAATATGATGATCCATGGTATCAAATGCAGCACTGAGATCTAACAGCACCAGAACCGTAGTGGTGTCCGAATCCATTACCAGCAGAAGATCATTCACCACTTTAGTGAGAGCCGTCTCTGTGGAATGATATTTTCTAAAAGCAGACTGCAGTGGCTCAAAGAGATTATTCTCAGTAAGATAGTCTACGAGCTGTCGTGACACCACTTTTTCCAGAATTTTAGAGAAAAATGATAGATTTGATATCGGCCGATAGTTTTTCAATACACTCGGGTCAAGATTAGGTTTCTTAAGTAATGGCTTAATCACTGCAGATTTGAAACATTTAGGAACAGATCCAGAAGTTAAAGATTAATAATTTCTGGCTCAAGAGTGGGCCACAGGTCCTTAAATAGTTTTGTTGGTATAGGATCAAATAAACAGGTTGGGCTTTTTGTTGACATTACGAGTTTTGTCAGCATGCCTAGTGAGATACTATCAAATTCTGTAAATCTAGGTAATACCTCAGTAATTGCGCCCACCTCAATAGTAGGGTGTAGTGGCTGGGTTAAGGCATGCTGGGATATGTTTAACCTAATGTCTTCTATTTTCTTCTCAAAGTAATCCAGGAAATCGTGCGCTGTAAAAGGAGAGTGAACTACAGGTGGTTGTCCATGCATAAGTGTTGCCACCGTGTCGAACAAGAACTTTGAGTTATGCTTGTTTTTGTTGATCAAATCAGAGTAGTAGGTCCACTGTTATGTGGGCCGCTGAAGAGGAGGTACTGCTGGCCCACCACCACCAGAGGGCGCCCTGCTTGGAGTGCGGGCTCCAAGCACGAGAGGGCGCCAGACCCAGAAGAAGTGACAGCTGTCACTCATCACACCAGCTGTCACTCATTCACACCACCTACATAAGCCGGACTGCAATTCCACCCCCCCGCCGAGAAGTCAACTACCGAAGAGGTAATTTCTCTGCTGACTCAAATCGTTGAGTAATGATCTGAACTTCTTTTGCAGCCGTTATCCTGTGGTGTCTGCCTTATCTGTGGGATTGGCGTTTGGTGTGATCAGCGACGGCTTCGCTTCACACTCCAATCAGATAAGTGGTAAAAGGAGCTGCTAGTGTGTTCCTACTTGGAGGTGGAGGTTCTCCCTCCTAACTGTGTACAGACTGTGGGATTACTGAGTGTGCGAATTCACACTCATCCATCCTGTCTTTGTTTCTGCCAGCAGTACCAGGGTCGACAGCCAAGACAGAGGCCACCTGGGGACTCGGGACTTGGCGGCTCCGGTGTTCTTCAGGCTGTTGTGGTGGAAGCCGTGTGGGACGCGGCTCATCTCTCGTCGGGGTCTTCTATCTTCGAGCCTGCCCACACGTCACCTGTGTTAATTGTCTATTTATATTTTGTGTGAATTTAGTTGTGTGTTGTCACAACATTAAATTGTTACTTATTGGCTTATTCATTGTCCGTTCCTTTGCGCCCCCTGTTGTGGGTCCGTGCTACGACACCTTCCCAACAGGATTTCTCGGCCATTCGTCATAGATTCCGAGGGGCGTCAACCCGAGCTTGAACGGCCAATGGAAGAGCCAGGAGCGCAGGCGTCAGCGGGAGGCGTGTTGAGTGAGCTGCAGCAGATCTTAACCGCCTTCACGGCTCGGCTGGATTTGGTGACCGAGCAGAATGTTCTCGTTAACTGGAGGGTGGAGGCTCTCACCGCCAGGGTGGAAGCGCGCGATCAGGGCGCTGCTGCAGCCACTCCTCTTGCTGGTCCTGGGCCCGTAACAGACGTTCCACTGGTCGTTCAACGACCCCCCCCACCGTCCCCTGAAGCATACATAAGCCCTCCGGAGCCGTACGGAGGCTGTGTCGAGACGTGCGCAGACTTCCTCATGCAGTGTTCGCTCGTCTTTTCACAGCGTCCTGTCATGTACGAGTCAGACGCCAGCCGGGTGGCTTATGTTATTAATCTGCTTCGAGGAGAGGCACGCGCCTGGGCTACGGCGCTTTGGGAGCAGAATTCACGGCTCCTAACGTCTTATGCTGGGTTTGTTCGGGAGTTCAAACAAGTTTTTGACCATCCCAACAGAGGCGAGACCGCTTCGAGCGTGCTGCTGTCAATGAGACAGGGGCGTCGCAGCGCAGCCGAGTATGCAGTCGACTTCCGCATTGCGGCAGCGAAGTCCAGCTGGAATAACGTTGCGCTCCGCGCCGCCTTCATAAATGGACTGTCTCCGGTCCTGAAGGAGCACCTGCTGGCTAAGGAGGAACCGCGGGATTTTGACAGGCTTGTCGATTTGGTTATACGCTTAGACAACCGTTTGAATGAGCATCGTCGGGAGCAGGCCGGGGGGCGTGACCGGGCACGAGCCGTCCTTCCCCCTTACGGTTCTGAAAAGGTGACGTCGTCCCCACGCTTCACTGCCAGAGGGCTCCGTGTGGCTACAGCTCCCCCTGCTGAGGAGGCTATGGACACGAGCAGGGCCAAAGTAAAGACAAACGTCAGACAAAGGAGGCTGGCCCGCGGGGAGTGTTTTGTCTGCGGCTCTTGTGAGCGTATGCAGAAGGACTGCCCCCAAACGGTCAAACTACAACGCCCGTCCTTAGAAACTGGGCTAAGGGTGGGCCATACCACGCACGCGGGGAAACCCTGCAAATCTGCACGAATCCCAGTAATGATCCTTTGTGGGGATCTAACCCTTCACGCCCCAGCACTGGTAGACACGGGGTCGGAAGGGAATCTGCTGGATAGCAGATGGGCAAAGGAAGTAGGTCTCCCCCTGGTGGCTCTGCCGTCACCATTGCAGGTGCGAGCACTAGATGGCACCCTGCTTCCGTTAATCACACATCAGACACAGCCTGTGACCTTGGTTGTGTCTGGAAATCACAGGGAGGAGATCGTGTTCCATGTAACACCCTCTACCTCCCGAGTGATTTTGGGATTTCCGTGAATGGTGAAGCACAATCCCCGGATAGATTGGCCGTCCGGGGTTGTGACGCAGTGGAGTGAAACCTGCCACCGGGAGTGTTTAGGATCCTCGGTTCCTCCCGGCATGACGGCTAATGAGGAGGTTAAAGTCCCCCCCAATCTATCGGCGGTGCCAAAGGAGTACCACGATCTCGCTGACGTCTTCAGCAAAGATCTGGCGCTCACTCTTCCCCCGCACTGACCGTACGATTGTGCCATCGATTTGGTCCCGGGCGCTGAGTACCCGTCCAGTAGGTTGTACAACCTCTCACGTCCGGAACGCGAATCAATGGAGACCTACATCCGGGACTTTTTAGCTGCCGGGCTGATCCGGAACTCCACCTCCCCGATGGGTGCTGGTTTCTTTTTTGTGGGCAAAAAGGACGGCGGACTCCGTCCATGCATTGATTACAGAGGGCTGAATGAGATCACGGTTCGCAACCGATACCCGTTACCTCTGTTGGATTCAGTGTTCACGCCCCTGCATGGAGCCCAAATTTTCACGAAGTTAGATCTTAGAAACGCGTACCACCTGGTTCAGATCCGGAAGGGAGACGAATGGAAGACGGCATTTAACACCCCGTTAGGTCACTTTGAGTACCTGGAAATGCCGTTCGGCCTCACTAACGCCCCCGCGACGTTCCAAGCTTTGGTAAATGACGTCTTGCGGGACTTCCTGCATCGGTTCGTCTTCGTATATCTGGATGATATACTCATCTTTTCCCCGGACCCTGAGACCCATGTCCAGCATGTACGTCAGGTTCTACAGCGGTTGTTGGAGAACCGGCTGTTTGTGAAGGGCGAGAAGTGCGAGTTCCACCACACTTCTTTGTCCTTCTTGGGGTTCATCATCTCCTCCAACTCCGTCGCCCCTGATCCGGCCAAGGTTGCGGTGGTGAGAGATTGGCCAAAACCAACAAGCCGCAGGAAACTGCAGCAGTTCCTCGGCTTTGCAAATTTCTACAGGAGGTTCATTAAAGGCTACAGTCAGGTAGTTAGCCCCCTGACTGCCCTGACCTCCACCAAGGTCCCCTTCACCTGGTCGGATCGTGCGAAGGCCGCGTTCAAGGAGGTGAAACGCCGGTTCTCGACTGCACCAGTTTTGGTGCAGCCTGATCCTGATCGCCAGTACATAGTGGAAGTGGACGCCTCTGACTCAGGGATAGGAGCCGTGCTGTCCCAGAGCATGGAGGCTGATAAGATTCTCCATCCTTGTGCCTATTTTTCCCGCAGGTTGACCCCAGCTGAACGGAACTATGACGTCGGCAATCGGGAGCTCCTCGCGGTGAAGGAGGCTCTTGAAGAGTGAGACACTACTGGAGGGGGCGTCGTTGCCTTTCACGGTTTTCACGGACCATCGGAACTTGGAGTACATCCGGACCGCCAAGCGGCTGAACCCCAGGCAAGCCCGCTGGTCTCTGTTCTTCGGGCGCTTTGACTTCCGGATCACATACCGCCCCGGGACCAAAAACCAAAAATCGGATGCGTTGTCCCGGGTGCACAAAGAAGAAGCCAAGGCGGGGCTGTCGAACCCCACCGAGACCATCATCCCCGAGTCCACTGTCATGGCCTCCCTCACCTGGGACGTGGAGAAGACCATCCGGAGGCCCTGGCGAGGAGCCCGGACCCGGGGACCGGCCCCAAGAACAGAATGTACGTCCCACCAGAGGCCAGAGCTGCCGTATTGGACTTCTGGCACAGATCCAAGCTCTCCTGTCATCCCGGAGTGCGTAGGACCGTGGCAGTGGTCCAGCAGTGCTTCTGGTGGGCGTCCCTGGAAACCGACGTTTGGGACTACGTCCAGGCCTGTACCATCTGCGCCAGGGGCAAGGCCGACCATCGAAGGACCTCGGGACTCCTCCAACCCCTGCCGGTGCCTCACCGCCCCTGGTCTCACATCGGCCTGGACTTCATCACGGGCCTCCCACCATCCCAGGGCAACACCATCATTCTCACAATAGTGGACCGGTTCTCCAAGGCGGCCCACTTCGTGGCCCTCCCGAAGCTCCCAACGGCCCAGGAGATGGCAGACCTCCTGGTCCACCACGTCATGCGGCTGCATGGGATACCATCGGACATTGTATCAGATCGTGGTCCCCAGTTCCCTTCGCAAGTTTGGAGGAGTTTCTGTAAGGAGCTGGGGGCCACCGTGAGCCTCTCGTCCGGGTACCACCCCCAGACAAACGGCCAGGCAGAGCGGGCTAACCAGGAGTTGGAGCAGGCCCTTCGCTGCGTCACCTCCGCGCACCCGGCGGACTGGAGTCACCATCTGGCCTGGATCGAGTATGCCCATAACAGCCAAGTCTCGTCTGCTACCGGCCTCTCCCCTTTTGAGGCATGTTTGGGGTACCAGCCCCCATTGTTCCCGCTGGTGGAGGGAGAGGTCGGTGTGCCCTCGGTCCAGGCCCACCTCAGGAGGTGCCGCCGGGTGTGGCGGACCGCCCGCTCTGCCCTGTTAAAGGCAGGAGGTGTGGCTTTCGACAAAGGACATCCCTCTCTGTGTGGACTCCCCGAAGTTGAAAGACAGATACATAGGACCATTCAAAATCCTCAAAATCATCAACCCGGCCGCAGTGAAGCTCCAACTCCCAGCTTCACTGCGGATCCACCCTGTGTTCCATGTGTCCCGCCTCAAACCACACCACACCTCGCACCTGGACCTACGCTGTCTCCTGCCCGGCTCATTGACGGGGAGCCTGCTTGGACAGTCCGCAGGCTCCTGGACGTCCGTCGTAAGGGCCGGGGGTTCCAATATCTGGTGGACTGGGAGGGGTATGGACCTGAAGAACGCTCCTGGGTGAAGAGGAGCTTCATCCTGGACCCGGCCCTCCTGGCCGATTTCTACAAGAGACACACGGACAAGCCAGGTCGGGCGCCAGGAGGTGCCCGTTGAGGGGGGGGGTCCTGTTATGTGGGCCGCTGAAGAGGAGGTACTGCTGGCCCACCACCACCAGAGGGTGCCCTGCTTGGAGTGCGGGCTCCAAGCACGATGAGGGCGCCAGACCAGAAGAAGTGACAGCTGTCACTCATCACACCAGCTGTCACTCAATCACACCACCTACATAAGCCGGACTGCAACTCTGAGAAATTAACTACCGAAGAGGTAATTTTCTCTGCTGACTCAAATCGTTGAGTAATAATCTGAACTTCTTTTGCAGCCGTTATCCTGTGGTGTCTGCCTTATCTGTGGGATTGGCGTTTGGTGTGATCAGCGATGGCTTCGCTTCACACTTCAATCAGATAAGTGGTAACAGGAGCTGCTAGTGTGTTCCTACTTGGAGGTGGAGGTTCTCCCTCCTAACTGTGTACAGACTGTGGGATTACTGAGTGTGCGAATTCACACTCATCCATCCTGTCTTTGTTTCTGCCAGCAGTACCAGGGTCGACAGCCAAAGACAGAGGCCACCTGGGGACTCGGGACTTGGCGGCTCCAGTGTTCTTCAGGCCGTTGGTGGTGGAAGCCGTGTGGGACGCGGCTCATCTCTCGTCGGGGGTCTTCTATCTTCGAGCCTGCCCACACGTCACCTGGTGTTAATTGTCTATTATATTTGTGTGAATTTAGTTGTGTGTTGTCACAACATTAAATTGTTACTTATTGGCTTATTCATTGTCCGTTCCTTTGCGCCCCCTGTTGTGGGTCCGTGCTACGACACCTTCCCAACATCCACTTTGTAGCCAATAATGCATGCTTATAGTCTAAGATAGCATCACGCCACACAAGGTGAAATAATTCTAATTTTGAACGATGCCATTTCCGTTCTAGACCTCTTGCTTTATGCTTGAGGTCACGCAGATAATCATTGAACCAAGGTGACTGTGATTTGGGGGAGCACGGTTTTAACACAGGTGGTGCAATCATGTCGAGTGTAGTTTTGAGCACTGAGTTTAAACTATCCACAAGTCTGTCTACTGACTGGGTATTTGTCAAATGTGAAGCTAAGACATCAGGCAGTCTTGCTTCGAGTTCAGTCTTAGTTGAGGAGTTGATGCGTCACCGTAATGATATATAAGGTTGTTGTTCCACTAAACACGGCAGCGAAACTCTAAACTTAATAAGTGAGTGATCAGACACCACTGATGTAAGAGGCATGATGTCAATATTCATGACAGCAATACCACGTGTGAGAACCAGATCCAGGGTATTTCCAGTAATGTGCGTTGAATCCCGAATGCATTGCCGAAATCCTAATGCTTCCACAATTTCCATAAATGATTTGCAGAGGGATCAGAAGGCTTATTTATATGAATGTTAAAATCACCAATGAACAGAATGTTATCTGCACTAGTTGACAAGTTGGAGATGAATGCACCAAATTCATCCCAGTGGGTGATATGGACCGAGCCAGTGAGTTTAACTTATTCTACAACAGGTTTAACGTGGCATCTTTATCATCTGGCACCTCAGGCCCTGCTGCACAACCTCCGCCTGACCGCTTCATCATCTTAGGCCCTGCTGCACCACCTCCGCTTGACCATTCCTCCATTTCAGGCCCTGCTGCACTACCTCTGCATGACTGCTCCAACACTTCTTGCCCTGCTGCACCACCTCCAACTGGTAGCTCCAACACCTCAGGCCCCACTGGTCTATCTCCACCTGACCGCTCCAACACCTCAGGCCCTGCTGCACCACCTCCGCCTGACCGTTCCAATGTCTTAGGTCCTGCTGCAAAGCCACTGCCTGACTGTTTCAGTACTTCAGGCCCCGTTGGTCCACCTCTGTCTGACCGTTCCAACACCTCAGGTTCTGCTGCATCACCCCTACTTGACTGCACCATCATCCTAGGCCCTGCTGCACCACCTACGTCTGACTGCACCATCATCTCCTGGCCCTGATGCACCACCTGTGCCTGGCTTTTCTACTATCTCAGGTCCTGGTGCACCACCTGTGCCTGACTATTCCACCATCTCAGGTCCTGCTGCACCACCTCACCTGTATTTCACAGTTAAGGAGGTGAGAGCAGAACTGAGAAGGCTGTGTGCAGGAAGAGCTGCAGGGCCAGATGGTGTGAGTCCATGTCTGTTAAAGGACTGTGCTGACCAGCTGGCAATACCACTACAGACTTTATTCAACCTAAGTCTACAGTCGGGCACTGTACCAATGCAGTGGAAGGCGTCCTGTACTGTGCCAGTGCCTAAGGAAGTGTGTGCAACTGAAATAAAGAACTTCAGACCTGTGGCTCTGACATCTCACATTATGAAGACACTGGAGAGGTTCCTTCTGCGTGTCCTGAGACCACAGGTTCAGCAGGCAAGTGACCCCCTACAATATGCCTATCAGGAGGGAGTGGGTGTGGAGGGCGCGATCGTCTTTATGCTGCACCGAATATATTCATTTCTGGATGAGCCTGGTGGATATGTGAGGATTATGTTTTTGATTTCTCTTGTGCTTTTAACACTGTGTGGCCAGACATTCTGAAGGAGAAGCTGGAGCAAATGGGAGGTGAGCCTCTCTTCATCACTTGGATTTACATTTACCTCACAGGACAGCCTCAATATGTGAGGCCGGGAGACACAGTTTCTGAGACTGTTACAAGCAATGTGGATGTCCCACAGGGAACAGTTCTTGTGTCTTTCCTCTGTACTCTGTATACTGCAGATTTCAGTTATCAGTCTGATACATGTCACATGCAGAAGGATTCGGATGACACAGCAATAGTGGCTTGTATCAATCAGGGTCAGGAGGGTGAGTATAGGAACATAACTGTTGTGTGTTGGGGGGTTTGGCTGGACATTTTGGTGCTGCTTTTCTTTTCTTTGCTCTCCAGGTGGTGTGCAAACTGTTTTTCTGTGGAGAAGGTGCTGGCGGAAGAGTCCTTCACCCTCATCAGAACTATTGGCAGCACCTGTGGATGATGCTCACGTGCAGACTTAAAGACTTTCAGCTGAAGCAGATTATGAGATGGCGTTCTGCATTTAAGCCATGAGTGATTTGAGCAGGATTGCCGGGAACTCGACCTTGTGACGTTCGTTTGTGAGACGCTGAGGACCGCGCCAGGGTTTGACACATCGTGCCTGTGAAGGAGGACGGGTGAGGGACACATGCTGTCAACACACATCAGAGGTGATTATTGTCTGAATAATTGTTAATAGCAATTTGGCGTTTTGTTACGCAATATATTTGAACATTCATGAGAATTGTGCAGTTTGCTGCTCACTGCCGTGGCGTACGGATTGATGTTCCTCCACCTGTTGTGAGAAGCTGCTCATTTACATAAAGCTTAAATTCAGACCTGAATGTGTTGCTGATCGTGTGTGCCTCTGAAGGATATTTGTTGTAGCTCTGTTGATTTACCTCACCTTTTCCGTCCTTCATAGAGTCAGTTTGTTATATCCACCTGGGGGGTGTTCTGCGGTGAATCTGAGTCCAGAAGTGCCGGGTTTTGATCCATTTGGGCGCTGGAGAGCGCGCTGTCCTTCACCTTGCCAGGCAGCTAAACATTTATGTTGTACATGAATTATTGCACAGGAGGGAAATAAATTTGTTTCTTGGAACCGCTTTCTGGTTATTTAGCGCTGGGCCCTTGTCAGACGCTGGTTCGGTTCTCTGACCCGCGTCAGCACATAACAATAACATCGGATTTCTGTGACTGGAGCAAAAAGAACTGCCTCATATTAAATCCCAATAAGACAAAGGAAATAATCATCAACTTCAGCAAGAAGAAGAACACTTTGCAACCAGTCAACATAAACGGACAAGACACTGAGCAAATCAATCAATCAATTTTTTTATATAGCGCCAAATCACAACAAACAGTTGCCCCAAGGCGCAAATACACACATATAAATATCTAGGTGTCCACTTAGATAATAATCTAGACTGAAACATCAACACGGAGTGCCTCTACAAAAAGGGTCAGACTAGGCTCTTTTTTCTGAGGAGACTGAAGTCCTTTAATGTGTGTGATGTCATGTTGTCAATGTTTTATCAATCTGTTGGAGCTGCTGCCCTGTTCTTCACTGCTGTGTATTGGGGAAATAGCATCTCAGCCAAAAACTGTAAAATAATAGAGAAGCTGGCTAAGAGGGCGGGCTCAGTGGTGGGCCGGTCACTGGAGAGGGTGGGCTCACTGGTGGGCCAGTCACTGGAGAGGGTGGGGATGTGGTGGAGAGGTGCACCAGGACCAAGACACAGACTATCCTCAGTAGCACCAGACACCCTCTGCACCTGACTCTGACTGCTCAGAGGAGAAGAAGAAATGATTGTGTCCTGTCAATGTGCTGCAGGACGGAGCGCTATAAGAGATCTTTCATCCCTTCGACCATTAGGCTGTATAACACACACTGATAATGTTAAATGTTTGCTTGTGTTTTTGTATTTTGTGCTCTTTTGTTGTATGTCTCTTTTTGCTGATGGACAGTTCAATTTCCCTCTAAGGGGGGGTCAACAAAGTATTATCTATCTATCTATCTATCTATCTATCTATCTATCTATCTATCTATCTATCTATCTATCTATCTATCTATCTATCTATCTATCTATCTATCTATCTATCTATCTATCTATCTATCTATCTATCTATCTATCTATCTATCTATCTATCTATCTATCTATCTATCTATCTATCTATCTATCTATCTATCTATCTATCTATCTATCTATCTATCTATCTATCTATCTATCTATCTATCTATCTATCTATCTATCTATCTATCTATCTATCTATCTTAGCTGTTATATAAAACAAATAATGAGTATTTTTACATTCTTTCAATGGAACTAATATTTAATTCGGTACTCGGCTTTGCCTCATTGAATGTTATGTTCCAGCTTTCACCTCATGAATTATTCATACCATTGAACTCATAAACATTCACTATTTGTATAATACACATATATAAAACAACAGCTCAAAGCATTGGAAGACAACAAAGGACTGAAGAACATCAAGCGGAAGCCGCTTAGGGAAAAAAACTCACAAATGACCTTAACAGAACGGTCAGGAGGCGTGAAGACTTCTACACCAAGCTTTACAGGACCAGCCCTTCACAAACAGTAACAGCATGGCAGCTCACCACCCACCACCTCCTCCAGTTCTACCAACAGAAGTGAGATCAGCTAAGACTAAAACAAGACACTGCACCTGGTAAGGATGATGTCACCTCCATTCTACAGAATGGTGGTTGCATCATCTTTACCAGGTGCTGTGTCATCAGGTGTCTGAGCGATGGCCAAGTCCCCAGGAGCTGGAAGAATGAAGAAAGTGATACAGCTGGCATTAAGATCTACCCGCCAATCAGCCTTCTGTTTGTCATGTACACGGTGTTTTCTCAGATCCCTCTGAAGAGAATGCTACGTACCTTAGACTTGCACCCCCACAAGGGTGAGACACCCTCAACATACCAACCAATTACCTGCCGTTTCACAACATGGAAGCTGCTATCGGGCATCATAGTAATCACGCTGAGTAGGCACGTGAGTCAACATGAGCACAGCTCAGAAGGGCATTGGGAACAATACCAGAGGGTCAAAGCACAAGCTACTGGTTGACAGAGCAACGCACCAGGACTCAAAGACCAGGCAGACCAACCTGCGCACAGCCTGGATTGACTACAGGAAGGCCAGTGACTCAGTGTCCCATACATGATGCAGAGTCTCAATCCGATATTTATATTTGTATTGCACTGTCTGTTGTGGTTTTCCCCCTGCCTGTGCTCCTGTGTTGAGTATCACTGTGTTCTGTGCCCTTTTTGTAAGTGGTTTTTGTGTTCTGTCCCCTATCTGTGCCTGTCTTTCCTTTGTGAGTTATCCTGGTGATTGGTACCCTGTCTGGGTCCCTGTGTTTCACTCCTGTGTCCTCACCTGTTAGTCTTCTTGTGTCTCCCTGTTTGCACTCTGTCACATCTTTGAGTTTCATGCTTGTTTTTCTATCTTTGGTTTTCTTGGTTTTATATTTAGTTATTTTTGTGGTTCTCTCTGTTTGTTTTGCCGTTTAGTACCTCCTGTTGCTTTATCTTGTTTGTTACCACCCTCTGCCCGCTTTGTTGGTGTTTGTGTTTTTGGCTATGAACTCTCACCATTTGGTTGGACTGTATTCACGTGTGCCTGGGCAAAATAAATTACCTGTGTTTTCACCTTACATCCTTTTCACAAGACTTTTACAGAAACATATTGCAAGCACATTAAAAATCGACCTGTTGTGTATGTTTTAGCAGTTAACAGCTCTGCCATGCATTAAGGGGTGGGGGTCACCTTTAATAAAACCTGCTCCTGTCCGTTTTAATTTTCAAATAATCCAGCAGTTGTAGGGTGAAAGGCGTGTTGAGGAATTGTGAGGAACATTTACTGACAAAAAACAAATATACCCACATAGATTTAGGTGGAACTTCTGTGAGGTTCAATTCATTTGATTTATGTAGCTCAAAAGTACAACATAAGTCTCCCAAGGTGCTTAAAAGATAAAGCCCAAGTTTGTTTGTTTTTTAATGAATTCCACTCCACTTTATATATATTTATTTAGCCTACATTTTACTTTAACATTTGTACCAGATTCTGTATTTTACATTTTATTCTGGCACTGTTGTGATCTGTCTCCTGTTAGTTGTCGTGTTTTCCTTTATTTCACACTTTAGCCTTTCTTGAGTTCCACTTGAGTTTTTAGCCATTGTTCCTTGGTTTTGTTCTCAGTCCGTTTTTGATAATTATTTATGATTTTGTCTAGGTGCTAGTCACCCCCTGGTTCTTTGGTTTGTTTCACTCTGTCTCTCAGTCAGTCCCTGTGTGTGTGTCTGTAGGCATTGTCCTGTCACTTGATGTCCCTCACAGATGTTCCTGACCACAATCACCTCACCTGTCGCTTGTTCTGCTTTCAGTTTACTGGATTATTCTAGTTTGTCTGGTTCTGTTTGCAGTCTTTAGTTCCATCGTATTTTGTCCGAGTGCTGCTGCCAGTTGTCCTCCCTTGTTTCTGAGCATTTGAACTATTCCCCAGTCTTGGACTCATGTTATCATCGTCTGCTATGGTAAAATAAGCTCTTTACTTTTTACTCCTGCTGCTACAACTGTCTGCTTTTTTGGGTTCAACCCCTCTGAAATCAGAACAGGTTTGTGTTCTGTTTTATAGCTGATTCCTTATGTGCAGTTCTTGGTACATGCATTTTTGCCTTTGTAATTTATTTCTGTGCTACGTGTTTGTGCACACATCATGACACATTCTTTGCATGCATGTGTCCATGGGTAAGAAAGCTGTTTCAGATTTTTAGAATGTCAACCCACTCACAATGAACCACTGCATTCTTAAGGGCCTTTCACATTGCATGTTGCACATGCTTCAGGCAAAGCCCACCAGCGCTGTAACATGTGACGTCAGACGCTACGCTTCGGAAGTGGGGGGGGTCAGAGATTGCTACGTCACACTCTGGCTGTTTCCACAACCTGAAAAAAGTTCAGTGATCGCCATCTTGAATTTACGTCGCCTGAACCACAAAAAAGCTTTAAAAAACAGCAGTAGAACGATTCTCCCATCACCCTGCTGGGAGAAGCTTTTTTTCAGCTACTTTTTGGAGTGACGCCAACCGAGGGAGGACTGACGACTTGGTGGGATATCGATCGAACCGCAACAGCGGGCCGACCCGCACGGAGAAGCCAGCCTTCAGGCATCATTCCTGGGCAGAGCGAGGCAGGCAGCCGGGGTGATGGAGCAAACCCACTCAGTCCAAAATCTCCCACTTTTTGGATATATGCGAAGTCCCAGTTTGACCAACGGAGTTTAGGTCTGCAGATTTATCAAGGTGAGAATAATATAAAAATAAAATGTGACGTTTACTGCACTACTGTGAAGGTTTAATGATAGGCTAATGTTAGCTTAGCCTTTTAGCACAGTTGATCTGAGTGAACTCTTTAATTTGTAAATGGTTGTTTTTTTATTTGTACCAGATAAAACTGCAGCTTTTTTCGGAGACCATAAAAGCTCTACTTTAAATAATAGAGTTTTTTTCAGGCGAAAAACTTCCATTGATGAGCTGAACACCATGAAGTCCACTCAGAAGAAAACATCTCTGCTCTGCGCTGCGGTGGTTTGAATCATATTTATCTAATAGATTACAATTTGTTCATGTAAATGGGGAATCTTCTTTACAGACTAAGGTTAATTATGGAGTTCCACAAGGTTCTGTGCTAGGACCAATTTTATTCACTTTATACATGCTTCCCTTAGGCAGTATTATTAGACGGCATTGCTTAAATTTTCATTGTTACGCAGATGATACCCAGCTTTATCTATCCATGAAGCCAGAGGACACACACCAATTAGCTAAACTGCAGGATTGTCTTACAGACATAAAGACATGGATGACCTCTAATTTCCTCCTTTTAAATTCAGATAAAACTGAAGTTATTGTACTTGGCCCCACAAATCTTAGAAACATGGTGTCTAACCAGATCCTTACTCTGGATGGCATTACCCTGACCTCTAGTAATACTGTGAGAAATCTTGGAGTCATTTTTGATCAGGATATGTCATTCAAAGCGCATATTAAACAAATATGTAGGACTGCTTTTTTGCATTTACACAATATCTCTAAAATTAGAAAGGTCTTGTCTCAGAGTGATGCTGAAAAACTAATTCATGCATTTATTTCCTCTAGGCTGGACTATTGTAATTCATTATTATCAGGTTGTCCTAAAAGTTCCCTGAAAAGCCTTCAGTTAATTCAAAATGCTGCAGCTAGAGTACTGACGGGGACTAGAAGGAGAGAGCATATCTCACCCATATTGGCCTCTCTTCATTGGCTTCCTGTTAACTCTAGAATAGAATTTAAAATTCTTCTTCTTACTTATAAGGTTTTGAATAATCAGGTCCCATCTTATCTTAGGGACCTCATAGTACCATATCACCCCAATAGAGCGCTTCGCTCTCAGACTGCAGGCTTACTTGTAGTTCCTAGGGTTTGTAAGAGTAGAATGGGAGGCAGAGCCTTCAGCTTTCAGGCTCCTCTCCTGTGGAACCAGCTCCCAATTCAGATCAGGGAGACAGACACCCTCTCTACTTTTAAGATTAGGCTTAAAACTTTCCTTTTGCTAAAGCTTATAGTTAGGGCTGGATCAGGTGACCCTGAACCATCCCTTAGTTATGCTGCTATAGACTTAGACTGCTGGGGGGTTCCCATGATGCACTGAGTGTTTCTTTCTCTTTTTGCTCTGTATGCACCACTCTGCATTTAATCATTAGTGACTGATCTCTGCTCCCCTCCACAGCATGTCTTTTTCCTGGTTCTCTCCCTCAGCCCCAACCAGTCCCAGCAGAAGACTGCCCCTCCCTGAGCCTGGTTCTGCTGGAGGTTTCTTCCTGTTAAAAGGGAGTTTTTCCTTCCCACTGTCGCCAAGTGTTTGCTCACAGGGGGTCGTTTTGACCGTTGGGGGTTTTTACGTAATTATTGTATGGCCTTGCCTTACAATATAAAGCGCCTTGGGGCAACTGTTTGTTGTGATTTGGCGCTATATAAATAAAATTGATTGATTGATTGATTGATTGATTAAAAATAGGAGAAAAGTGTCTTCAGCAACACCACCAGAGTTCAAAGCTGCAGAAGAGACCTTCATCTGGTCCCAAGAATCCAGCAGAACATCACCTGCTTCTAAATAAAAGGCTCTTTCAACAGCAACTATTTTATTATTTTTTATTTTATATTTAACAATGAATGAAATGTCAGCGAAATCAAAGTTAAGTCAAAAGACATTTGCACAGGTAGAAGCTCTCCCTCCTTATTGTGCACAATTTAAAAACATTCACAATCACTAGTCAAATTTATATTTTAGAAATTACTCTGTCCTTATAACAACATTAAAGGCAATCACATATTTTGACATAATTACAAGTAGAAATGACTCAATTAAAAAAAATATTTTATCATGAGTTGTATGTCTCAGAAATCCTACTTTACAATCATACTGCAGTCATTCTTAAATTATCGCCTGTTGCATTCATAAAAAACATTTGTATTTATTTACAGTGTCTGTTTTTCTGGTTGAAATGAGATATAAATAATCTACCAGATTTAAAAATGTACACATTTCCATGTTATTTTATTTGTCTAAAAATAAATGTCCAAGGTTCCTTGTGTTAAACAAGAAATGATCTAATCTGAAAAAACAGGTGGTTTTAATTTACAGATCAAGAAAGGTTTCTAAAGAGCCTTTTATTTATTTAATTTGCTATTTTAATTATAAGTGTTCTAAACCTTTTTATAATCAGAAATTTTGAGGTAAAAAAAAAACATTTGCAAGGATTTTTCTTCAGAAAACCGCTCTCAGAAGCTCCCATGACCAGTATAATATCAAGAACTGAGATGTCACCTAGTATGGCGGAGCTGGGGCCCCACCCAGGAGCCAGGCCTGGCATTGGGGCTCATGCACGAGCACCTGGTGATCGGGCCTTAACCCACAGGGCCCGGCCGGGCCCAGCCCAAAAGAGCGACGTGGGCCCGCCCTCCTGTGGGTTCACCACCTGCAGAGGGGGCCATGGGGGTCAGGTGCAGAGAGGACTGGGTGGCGGTCGAGGGCGGGTGGCCCGGCGGCAGGGTCCTCGCTCACAGCCTCTGGCTGTCGGGACGTGGAATGTCACCTCATGGGGGGAAGGAGCCTGAGCTTGTGAGGGAGGTTGAGAGGTACTGACTAGAGATAGTTGGGCTCACCTCCACGCACAGCTTGGGCTCTGGTACCCAAGTCCTGGAGAGGGGCTGGGCGCTCCACTTTTCTGGCATTGCCCACGGGGAGAGGCTGCAGGCGGGGGTAGCATTGCTCATTGCTCCCCAGCTCAGTCGCCATGTGTTGGAGTTCACCCTGGTGAACGAGAGGGTCGCGTCCCTACGCCTTCGGGTTGGGGCCAGGTCTCTTACTGTTGTTTCGGCCTACGGGCCGAGCGGCAGTGCAGAGTACCCGACCTTCTTGGAGTCACTGGGAGGGGTACTAGATAGTACTCCGACTGGGGACTCCATTGTTCTCCTGGGGGACTTCAATGCCCACGTGGACGGCGACAGAGAGACCTGGAGGGCGGTGATCAGGAAGCATGGCCTCTCCGATCTGAACCTGAGTGGTGTTCAGCTGTTGGACTTCTGTGCTAGCCACAGTTTGTCCATCACGAACACCATGCTCGAGCACAAGAGTGTCCATAAGTGCATGTGGCATCAGGACACCCTGAACCGGAGGTCAATGATCGACTTTGTAGTCGTATCATCTGACCTTCGGCCACATGTCTTGGACAACACCTGGTGTTGAGTTGGATCCGCTGGGAGGGGAGGAAGCCAGTCAGACCTGGCAGACCCAAACGTATAATAACGGTCTGCTGGGAACGACTGGCGGAACCCTCTGTTAGCGAGGTCTTCAACTCCCACCTCCGGGAGAGCTTCTCCCAGATCCCAGGGGACGTTGGAGACATGGAGTCCGAGTGGACCATGTTTTCCACCTCCATTGTCGATGTGGCCACTCGCAGCTGTGGTCACAGGGTCTCTGGTGCCTGTTGCGGCGGCAATCCCCAAACCCGGTGGTGGATGCTGGAAGTAAGGGATGGTGTCAAGCTGAAGAAGGAGTCCTACTTGTCTTTGTTGGCAGGTGGGACTCCAGAGGCAGCTGACAGGTAGCGGCAGGCCAAGCGTGCTGGAGCCTGTGTGGTTGCAGAGGCAAAAACTCGGGTCTGGGAGGACTTCAGGGAGGCCATGGAGGAGGACTATCAGTTGGCCTCAAAGAAATTCTGGCAAACCATTTGACGACTCCGGAGGTGGAAGCAGACAGTGTGGGTGGGGAGCTGTTGACCCTGACTGGGAATGTTGTTGGGTGGTGGAAGGAATACTTCGAGGATCTCCTCAATCCCATTGTCATGTCTTCCGAAGAGGACGCAGAGACTGGGGACTCAGAGGCGGACTCCTCCATCTCCCAGGCCGAAGTCACCGAGGTGGTCAGAAAGCTCCTCAGTGGCAAGGCTCCTGGGGTGGATGAAATTCGTCTGGAGTACCTTAAGTCTCTGGATGTTGTGGGACTAGGGATGGGTATCGAGAACTGGTTCTTTTCGAGTATCGTTAAGAAATAATTCGATCCACGGATATCAATAGCCTTTTTGCTTAACGATTCCCTTATCTGTCCTTCAGAGCAGCTGTTTTTGAGGGTGTTTGTTGGGAAAATTATCATTTCTCTACGATGATTACAGACCCTGCAGCAGCTCTGTAATCAACCGTTTCTGCAGCGTGGCTCCACTTTGAAGCGTGAACCAATGAAACAATGCTTCGATCCACTGGCTCATGGTTCTTTGATTCGCTGCTCTTCAGAAACAGCAAATCCGCTTCTTAACCCCTCTCAAAGCCATTACAATATCATGAGTCACTTTTGTGTGGATTAAAGTCACAAACTGGGACTCATGTCTTGTTGCAGTCAAGAAACAAGAATCGTCCTCCATTCCATTGGCACAGCTCCAAATGCTGCGCAGCTCTCTGCTGAGACAGAATCCGGTCAGAATGAATAACTTCAAAATGAATTGCCGCTTTGAATAAAATTACACCACTTACAAACGTTGTAATACAGACAAGAAACTACAATCGACTAAAACGTTTTTTATTTCCTCCCAAAATGAGACGTTCTGCAAGAGCTCAGCTCAGATGTATGGAAAGACATTCATGAATAATGTCTGAAAGGAAACACTTTTGACAATAACTACAGATTTTGTTTATTTCTATTTATGTCCAGAGATCAAGGAGCCACCATGTAGAGTTTATTATGTCCAAAGTTTAAGGATCCAGTGACCAATTTCATATTTATTTATTTTAAGACTCAATCAAATGTTGTTCAATTTCAATTTAATCAGCTAATAGGTCCAAATCGCAACAAAAGCCATCTCAAGGAGCCTCACATAGAACAGTTCAACATAAAAAAATGAAAATAAAAAAATAAAAAAATTCAAATACATAATTAAAAACAGAAGTAAAAGAATAAAACAGATAAAAAATAAAAACTATTCACAAGAAAGAGAATAAAAATAGGCTTTAAGTCTTGACTTAAAAATGTCCACGGACTCTGACTGCCTCATGGTGGCAGGAAAACCGTTCCACAGAGGGTGTGCACAATAAAGACCATTCCACAGAGCGGGTGCACAATAAAGATCATTCCACAGAGCGGGTGCATGATAAGAAAAAGCTCTTTGACTCTTTGACATAGAAAACCTGTAAAGCCAACTTTTAATACACAAAAAATTCACAAGAGGTAACTATAAGGGAATTGATAAGGACTCGGATCGATAAGCAGAATTGATAATGGTATTGATATCGATAAAATCTTATCGATACCCATCCCTATGTGGGACTGTCTTGGTTGACACGTCTCTGCAACATCACGTGGCAGTCAGGAACAATGCCTCTGGATTGGCAGACCGGGGTGGTGGTCCCTCTGTTTAAGAAGGGGGACTGGAGGGTGTGTTCCAACTACAGGGGGATCACACTCCTCAGCCTCCCTGGTAAGGTCTATTCCAGAGTACTGGAGAGGAAAATTTGTCCAATAGTCGAACCTCGGATTCAGGAGGAGCAGTGAGGTTTTCATCCTGGTCGCGGCACACTGGACCAGCTCTACACCCTCCATCGGGTGCTTGAGGGTTCATGGGAGTTCGCCCAACCAGTCCACATGTGTTTTGTGGATCTGGAGAAGGCGTTCGACCGTGTCCCTCGAGGTGCCCTGTGGGTGGTGCTCCAGGAGTACGGGGTCCGGGGTCCATTGTTAAGGGCTATCCAGTCCCTGTACGACCACAGCAGAGCTTGGTTCGCATTGCTGGTAATAAGTCAAGCCTGTTTCCAGTGCACGTCAGCCTCAGCCAGGGCTGCCCTTTGTCACCCGTTCTGTTCATTACCTTTATGGACAGAATTTCTGGGTGCAGTCAGGATGTAGAGGGGGTCCGGTTTGGGAACCACAGAATCTCGTCTCTACTGTTTGCGGATGATGTGGTTCTGCTGGCTTCATCAAATCAGGACCTTCAGTGTGCACTGGAGTGGTTTGCAGCCGAGTGTGAAGCGTCTGGGATGAAAATCAGCACCTCCAAATCCGAGGCCATGGTTCTCGACCGGAAAAAGGTGTTTGCCCTCTTCAGGTTGGTGGAGTGTCCTTGCCTTAAGTGGAGGAGTTTAAGTATCTCAGGGTCTTGTTCACGAGACAGGGATGGATGGAGTGTGAGATCGACAGACAGATCGGTGCAGCATCTGCAGTGATGCAGTCGCTGTATCGGACCATTGTGGTGAAGAGAGAGCTGAGCAGGGTGGCAAAGCTCTCAATTTACAGATCGATCTACATTCTGACCCTCACCCATGGTCATGAGATTTGGCTCATGACCGAAAGAACAACATCGCGAGTGCAAGCGGCCGAGATGAGTTTCCTCCGCAGGGTGGCTGGGTGCTCCCTTAGAGATAGAGTGAGGATCTCGGTCACTCTGGAGGAGCTTGGAGTCGAGCCACTGCTCCTCCATGTCAAAAGGAGCCAGCTGAGGTGGCTTGGGTATCTTTTTCGGATGCCCACTGGATGCCTCGCTGGAGAGGTGTTCCGGGCACGTCCCATCGGGAGGAGGCCCCGGGGAAGACCCAGGACACGCTGGAGGGACTAGGTCTTGCAGCTGGCTTGGGAACGCCTCGGGGGTTCCCCCGGAGGAGCTGGGGGAGGTGTGTGTGGATTAGGAGGTCTGGGCGGCTTTGCTTGAGCTGCTGCCCCCACAACCCGACCTCAGTTGAAGCGGAAGAAAATGGATGGATGGATGGAAAACTGCTCTATAAATGAGCAGTCCTGTGACATGTTTCTGTTTTGTAGAGATCAGTGGTTTCTGCACTGATCTGTTTTGTGGAGATCAGTGGTTTCTGCACTGATCTGTTTTGTAGAGATCAGTGGTTTCTGCACTGACCTGTTTTGTGCGATCAGTGGTTTCTGCACTGACCTGTTTTGTAGAGATCAGTGGTTTCTGCACTGACCTGTTTTGTAGAGATCAGTGGTTTCTGTACTGATCTGTTTTGTAGATATCAGTGGTTTCTCTACTGTCATTTTGTAGAGATCAGTGGTTTCTGTACTGATCTGTTTTGTAGAGATCAGTGGTTTCTGTACTGATCTGTTTTGTAGAGATCAGTGGTTTCTCTACTGTCATTTTGTAGAGATCAGGGGTTTCTGCACTGACCTGTTTTGTAGAGATCAGTGGTTTCTGCACTGACCTGTTTTGTGGAGATCAGTGGTTTCTGCACTGATCTGTTTTGTAGAGATCAGTGGTTTCTGCACTGACCTGTTTTGTGGCGATCAGTGGTTTCTGCATTGACCTGTTTTGTAGAGATCAGTGGTTTCTGTACTGATCTGTTTTGTAGAGATCAGTGGTTTCTGTACTGATCTGTTTTGTAGAGATCAGTGGTTTCTCTACTGTCATTTTGTAGAGATCAGGAGTTTCTGCACTGACCTGTTTTGTAGAGATCAGTGGTTTCTGCAATGATCTGTTTTGTGGAGATCAGTGGTTTCTGCAATGATCTGTTTTGTGGAGATCAGTGGTTTCTGCACTGACCTGTTTTGTGGAGATCAGTGGTTTCTGCACTGACCTGTTTCGTAGAGATCAGTGGTTTCTGCACTGACCTGTTTTGTAGAGATCAGTGGTTTCTGCCACTAGTCTTCCGTGTTTTGGCCTGACACGTCATTCCTGTTGCACAGCGTGATGCTACATCACAGTTCAGAGCGGCAAAAGTTGGATTGGGTTGAACTTTGACCGTGTCAGCCTGTCGACAAGTGGCAATGCGCGCTCCCGTCAGAAGCGTCAGTTTTGACGCGACATTTCTGACGCCTCTAAAAAGCAGTGCATCTCATTGAATATAATGCTTTTTAGACCAATTCATGACGCCTCTGGCACTTCCAACGCGTCCGGTGTGAAAGGCCCTTAAATCACTGCATGTATTCTGCACAACACACAGCTATAGAAAAAATAATTGCTATCGGGACAGTGGAGACCGGACAACGTGACGTGAGACCTTATGTACATGAAAATAGCTGCACTTGTCAGGTTTCCATTGTTGCTGCTGTCACAATAAGAGATTAAAGACCTGAAAGCTTTTTTATGGAATGTCACAAAGAAATATTTTCTTTCAGGAAACATTAATATGTGCAAGGTGGCACTGTGGAGGCTGGAGAATAAAAAATACCCATGTGATGCTGTGGGTGCGGGTGAAGACTCAGCACTGCCGTCATCTCGTCGTGGTCAGACGGGTGGATGTACTCAAAGATACTGTTCCCAGTGAGCTCCACCTGCAACACACACAATTCCAATAAAGGTTCACACATCATCCTCCCACTCAGGACTCTCTGTAGACCCTGTGTGTGACCTTCAGAGATTAAGCTGACATTTTGGAGGGCAAAAGAGACACTGGTTCCAATCGGTCATTGTTGACACGTCCTGTTATTGGAGTGGAAAACAAATGGAAAAATCTGCACCTGTCTGAATATGTTGAACACTTTCACAATGAGGCTAAGAGACAATGTGTGGCACAATGTTTCATCCACCCGCATACTCCAATTAAGGGTCACAGGGAGCTGGAGCCTATCCCAGCAGTCACAGGGTGTGAGGTGAGGTTCACCCTAGACAGGATGCCAGTCTGTTGCAGGGCATGTTTCATACACTGTTACAAAAATAAAGGGAAAAACTGGCAACTGTAATTGCCAAAAGGAAAGCATCTGGCACAAAACTTGCCAAATCCCACTACGGATGTTTACTGGCTCCACTGTGGTGACCATGATCAAATGGGAAAAAAATATACAACCCCAATTCCAATGAAGTTGGGAGGTTTTGTGAAATGTAAATAAAAACAGAATACAATGATTTGCAAATCCTCTTCAACCTATATTCAATTGAATACACCACAAAGACAAGATATTTAATGTTCAAACTGATAAACTTTATTGTTTTTGTGCAAATATTTGCTCATTTTGAAATGGATGCCTGCAACACGTTTAAAAAAAAGTTGATGAATGCTCAAAGAACACCTAATTGGAAAAGGAGCATCCCCAAAAGTCTCAGCCGTTCACAAGTAAAGACGGGGTGAGGATCACCACTTGTGAACAACTATGTGGAAAAAATAGTCCAATAGTTTAACAACAATGTTTCTCAACATTCAGTTGCAAAGAATTTAGGGATTCCATCATCTAGAGTCCATAATATAATCAGCAGATTCAGAGAACCTGGAGAACTTTCTACATGTAAGCAGCAAGGCCAAAAACCAACATTGAATGCCTGTGACCTTCGACCCCTCAGGTGGCACTGCATTAAAAACTGACATCATTGTGTAAAGGATCTTACCGCGTGAGCTCAGGAACACTTCAGAAAACCATTGTCAGTTAACACAGTTCGTCGCTACATCTGCAAGTGCAAGTTAAAACTCTACCATGCAAAGCAAAAACCAGACATCAACAACATCCAGAAACACCGCCACCTTCTCTGGACCCGAGCTCATTTGAAATGGACAGACACAAAGTGGAAAAGTGTGCTGTGGTCTCATGAGTCCACATTTCAAATTGTTTTTGGAAATCATGGACGTCATGTCCTATGGACAAAAGAGGAAAAAGACCATCCAGATTGTTACCAGCACAAAGTTCAAAAGCCAGCATCTGTGATGGTATGGGGGTGTGTTAGTGCCCATGGCATGGACAACTTACACATCTGTGATGGCACCATCAATGCTGAAAGGTACATCCAGGTTTTGGAGCAACACATGCTTCTATCCAAGTGTGACTGTAGGACCTTTGTAGCCAAGATGGTGGTGGATCGAACCCCAGACTGCTCACACTAAAGACCAGAACTATACCAGGTCAGCCAAAGGGGAAATCCCCCTTAGCCAAGCTCGCAGGAATGTCTTTTCTATCCAGACTTCATCTTGCTGCATATTTCCACACCATTTTTGACTTCGTCCCGAAGTCACAGGTGCATTTAACCCCTTAAGCCCTAGAGCAGGGGTGGGCAACCTGTTCCAGAAAGAGCCAAGAGGGTGCAGGTTTTCTTTGCAGCCACTGACTCCACCAGGTGATTTCACTGATTAACTGATTCCATCTGCTCAAAGTGATATTAATCAGTAAAATCACCTGGTGGAGTCAGTGGCTGCAAAGAAAACCTGCACCCTCTTGGCTCTTTCTGGAACAAGTTGCCCACCCCTGCCCTAGAGCCTATTTCATCAAAATCACATACCCATACATTGTGATTTATCTTTAAGCTTGTACAAGGTCAAAAATGCAAAAGTTTGGATCAACTAAAAGACAGGTCCTAGGTGATGTTGTGGATGCAAAAAAAATTGAAAGTAAATAATACTTGGTAAAAGAGGTTTTTCTTCCCAAAAAATGAATTCCAATTTATGTCTTTATTTGCTTGGCGTTTCAGCTGTGGTTAGTTGATATGTGATTGAAGTGGATACTTTTGTAGAGGAGATTTCGCTTGAAATTTTGATGTATAATAAGGGTATGTTGGTGTCAGCATTGGCTAGTTATGAGTGTTCAAATGTTCCAAAACAGGGCAAGTCTCCAAATTTGGGGACTCTAGGGTTTAAGAGGTTAAGCATGTTCTGTGACTACCCACATCCTGCCGACAACGCCAATTGTGACCATAGGACCTTTGTGGCCAGGATGGTGGTGGGATTGAACCCTGGACTGCTTGCAATAAAGACCAGAACTCTACCAGGGTAGACAAAGGGGAATTCCCCCTTAGCCAAGCTAGCGGGAACGTCTATTCAATCCGGACTTCATCTTGCTACACGAGCAACGTCTTTTTCAGAGACATCCCTGCTTATTTCAGCAAGACAATGCCAAGTCACATTCTGCACGTGTTACAACAGCGTGGCTTCGTAGTAAAAGACCGCGGGGACTCGACTGGCCTGCCTGCAGTCCAGACCTGTCACCATTTGAAAATGTGTGGCGCATTATGAAGCACAAAATACGACAACGGAGACCCTGGATTGTTGAACAACTGAAGTCGTACATCAAGCAAGAATGGGAAAGAATTCCACCTGCAAAGCTTCAACAATTAGTCTCCTCAGTTCCCAAATGCTTATTGAGTGTTGTTAGAAGGAAAGGTGATGTAACATAGTGGTAAACATACCACTGTCACAGCTTTTTTGAAACATGTTGCAGGCATCCATTTCAAAAGGAGCAAATATTTGCACACAAACAATAAAGTTTATCAGTTTGAACATTAAATATCTTGTCTTTGTGGTGTATTCAATTGACTATAGGTTGAAGAGGATTTGCAAATCATTGTATTCTGTTTTTATTTACATTTTACACAATGTCCCAACTTCATTGGAATTGGGGTTGTACATTAATGAAACACCTCAACCAATCTTAGCTGGTTAGGTTTTGCTTGTTCATTAAGTGAGACAGGGGGCTTGATTGGGCTTCATTCATTCTACCCAGGTCATGTCACCTTTTTACCCATTTATGGGTTGTCAGGAGTTATGCCGAGAGCACAGCCAACATGGCAACATCCAGAGCTTCTCCATTTGAGTGTCAGAACTGCTCTTCAGAAAACCTATGTATAATGTCACATTGGACACTCCAGTATATGCACAGTCTGTGATTTATACACATGTACTCTGTTTTGCAATGACTGACTTTCATCTCCTTCTCTCCACAGCATATCTCCACCTCTCCAGGCTAGACTCAACCTGCTCTCTACTCTCACTACAGATCACAATGTCATCTGCAAACATCATAGTCCATGGAGACTCCTGTCTGATCTCATCAGTCAACCTGTCCATCACCATTATGAACAAGAAAGGACTCAGAGCTGATCCTTGATGTAATCCCACCTCCACCTTGAATGCATCTGTTATTCCTGCTGTGCATCTCACAGCACACTATCCTTGTACATATCCTGCACCATGCTCACATACTTCTCTCCAACTCCAGACTGGAGTCTGGAGTTGGCATTTCAAGGTCCTGGAGTGGCTGAACCAGTCTCCAGACCTGAACTCAATAGAAAATCTTTGGCGGGAGGAGTGGACCAAAATCCCTGCTGCAGTGTGCAAACTTGGTCATGAACTGCAGGAAACGTCTGACCTCTGGTCCACAATTTCTCGGATAGTCACACGACTGAAAAGCCACCGAAAGCTGTCTGAATTTTCCGAATGGTGCAAGAGCTGGGCATGTTAGGGCTTGTCCTGTGAGACCAACACGGAGGTGCTTTCGTCCCGTGCCATGAGCAGCTCCGTGGCGAATTTCTCCGCTCCTCTTTCCATTACAAAAACCCCTGTAACAGTGGAATGTGCCGTGAAAGTGCTATGTCCAGCTGTCTTGCCATTTCTCTGGTCGTCAGACGACGTCCCAGATCAACAAAGCATTCACTTTGGAAATGATCTGGTCGTTTGAGCCTGTCGATCGCCGCTCGGGGCGAAATCCGCCGCTGTGGGCCGTCTTTAGTCCAGTTGTAATTGTCCTTAATCTGTATGATCCCCATAAGATCTTCACCGAAAGCCATCTGAATTTTCCAAATGGTTTCCACTTGGCTGTCTCTCACACTTTCTGAAAAAGTTTTGATGAAGCAAAGCGGCAGTCGATCAGTCAATTTCCTGACAATGAAAATCCGACGAGGGGGCTGGACCACTCCTCCCACAAGGCGTGCTCACAGGCGAATGACGCAACTGACAGGCGTGGAAAAAACTCACGCATGCGCACGAAGGTTCAAGCTTGGCTGATGCAATCACACATGATTCAAATCCATATCGTTTTTGCAAAAAAAAAAAAGGTCCGTTACTTTTCTAACAGACCTTGTATATATATATATATATATATATATATATATATATATATATATATATATATATATATATATATATATATATATATATAGCCTGGCATCCATCCATCTGTGGGAGACCATGGTGTAGGATCCAGTTGTTTTTTTGTTGTTTTTTTGCTTTTATTTGTTTGTTTTATATACTTTTTCATTTCAATTTATTTCATTTGTATAGCACCAAATCACAGCAAAGCTGCCTCATAGTGCTTCACACAAGTAAGGTCTAACCTTACCAACCCCTAGAGCAAGAACACAGACAACAGTGGTAAGGCAAAACTCCCTCTGATGATTTGAGGAAGAAACCTCAAGCAGACCAGACTCAGAAGGGTGACCCTCATGATACCAACACAACTGACAATACAAATATACAGGAAATTTTTGTCTTTTGTTTCCAGAGGTGGGTCAAGTCATTCTGAAGTCATGAATCTGCAAGTCCCAAGTCAAGTCTCAAGTCAGCTTGCAAAGAGTTGGTGGTCATTATGACTTGAGACTTGACTTGGGACTTGCAGATTCAAGACTTGAGAGTGATTTGATGGTGACTTCATCCCACCTCTATTTGTTTCTATCTGCACCTGCGCGAATGAGTTATCAGTCCAATGCGCGAGTGACAATCTCTGCTGCATTTGTTGGCCATGTACTATGATGCCTGCTGAGGCTGCCGCTGTCACTCCTTCCTCCTAGCTTGTTGCTCAGTGAGGCTGTGGTTCCTCTCCTGGTCAGTCCTCTGTGCACCTGTTTTGACAGTAAGACTCCAGGCTGCATGGTCCTCTGCACACTGTTCCCACGTGTTGACATTGATGCTGCACATTTTCATGTCCTTCTTGCAGACATCCTTGAAGCGCAGGCATGGTCGACCAGCCAAACGGGTGCCCTCTGCCAGCTCACCGTACAGTAGATCTTAAGTAATGTAGCAGTTGAGTGGTGGTAGCGGTTGAGCATTTTCTCATGTCCGGCATAGGCGGTCCATGCCTCGATACCTTAGAGGAGCGTGCTGAGCATGCAGGTCTGGTAGATGCACAGTTTTGTCTTCTCAGTGAGGCTGGAGTTGTTCTAGATTCTGTAGCTTAGTCTTGCCATAACTGCTGCTGCCTTCGCAATACTGCTGTTCATTTCAGCATCAATGTAGAGCAAGTTAGAGCAAGCAAGCTGATGGTCAGTCTGAACTCCTTGCAGGCGTGAGAGAGGCGGGTAACAAGCTGCTGCAGACCATCTTCAGAGTGTGATGTCAAGGCTGCATTGTCAGCAAAAAGCATCTCACGGATGAGTATCTCCACAACCTTGGGCTTGGCGCGAAGTCGGGCGATGTTGAAGAGCTTGCCATCGGCCCTGGTGTGAATGTACACTCCCTTGCTGCAATCATTCAAGGCGTACTGGAGAAGCATGGAGAAGAAGATTCTGAAGAGCATCGGGGCAAGGACACAGCCCTGTTTCCCCCACTGCTAACTGGGAAGGCCTCTGATGTTGCACCATTGAAGCGAACTGTATTGTGCATGTTCTCCTGGAATGAAGCACCACTGCAAGGTGTTTTGGGGGACAGGCAATCTTCTGCAGGAGCCTGAAGAGTCCTCTTCGACTGACCAACTCAAAAGCCTTGGTCAGGTCGATGAAGGAGATGTAGAGTGGCATTTGTTGTTCTTGACACTTCTCCTGCAGGTGGCGTATTGAAAAGATCATGTCCACGGTAGACTTCCCAGCTTGAAAGCCACACTGGGACTCTGGGTAAACACACGAGGCCAAGGTCGGTAGACACACTAGGGCAACACGGGCGATGGCCTTCCCAACAGTGCTGAGAAGGGAGATGCCTTGATAATTATTGCAGTCACTTCTGTCTCCTTTGTTCTTATACAAGGTAACAATACTCGCTTCTCGCATGTCTTGGGAAATGTGTCCCTGTTCCCAGCAGAGGCAGAAAAGATTGTGCAGGTGTTTTAGCAGCACAGGTTTCCCACTCTTTAAGACTTCTGATGGGGTGCCGTCACTCCCTGGGGCCTCCCCACTAGCAAAGCAGTCAATGGCTTTTCCAAGCTCTTCCATGGTTGGTAGCATGTCTAGCTCTTCCATGACTGGCAGATCTGGTATGTCCTTAAGGGCCGTGACTGTGACAATGTTTTGCATTGCATACAGCTTGAGAAAGTACCCAACCCAACACTGCAGCTGCTTCCCCTGGCCTGTGATGACTTCGCCTGTCTTTGACTTGAGTGGGGCAGACTTGGAGGTGGATGGGCCCATTGCTTTCTTGATGCCCTCATACATGCCTCTTGCTTCCCCAGTGTCGGCAGCTGTCAGTTTTCTGCTGCAGAGGTTCAGCCAGTAAGAGTTGGCGCAGTGGCAGGCGTTGCTGGGCTCTTCTCTTGACAGCTTTGAGGGCTTCTAATGTGCTGGGACTGGGTGCTGCTGTCAGGATTTGGCTGGTTCAGGGTTAGTGTTAATTTTGTCAGACAAAAAGAGACAAAATATGTTGGTCAACAACCCTTTTTCCAATGACTAAGACAAGACGATGACGAGACGGCACCAATGTTCTAAAAACACTGACTAAAACTGTGTAAATGTGCATTATTGTTGACAAATAAAAACCAGACAAAAAATGTTTTGCAAGAAATAAAAAATAAACAAAAACTCCCATCTACTACACAAGTAGTAGATGGAAGTAGTAGAAGAAACGCAACATCCAGTCCAGCTGTCATGTGTTTGTGCCAGAACACATCCAGGTGCGAGTACTGTAGGGGAGACGGGACCACAGTCACATTTTATATTTATATCCCTCTGAATCTGCTCAGCTATAAGAGTCTGGCTGTAAGAGTCATATTATTTAACACCAGTTTGTATTTGATTTTATTTTGTTGGTGTTTCTAATAAATATAAAACATCACAACAAGTACATCATTTGTAAATGTGTATTGAATCAACAAACAAGACACTTTTAGCAAAGTTGAACTGAAGATTCATTCATTCACTTCAGTTCAATTCATTCAAGATGTTTGTTATTCCAGACCTGTGGAACACAAGTCAGCTGGAATGAATAAACAAAAATGATCTCTGAAATAAATTGAAAAAGACTAAAATGTTTTGACTAAAAATCAACTAAAATACCTTGAGTTCTCCTTTGACTAAAATGTTGAGACTTTTAGTCGACTAAAACATGACAAAAACGATATGTGAATGACTAAATGTGACTAAGACTAAGAATGAACTTTGACACAAGACTAAATTGAAAAATGGTCAACAAAATTAACACTATTCAGAGTCCTGGTTATGGTTTGGTCGCCATGTCCTGCTTCTGTCTTTGATTATCTGTTGGTGGTTCTTGTTTGTCATTTATCTTCGGTGCTTGATTATTGGGTTATGTATCTTCGATTGTTTGTTTCATTTTTATCATATGTTGTATAATCTCTTTAATCTACTTTTGCCACTTGTGAGTTCCCTTCATTTTTGGTCTTAGCATTTATTTCCTAGATTGCCCGTTTGTTCTGTTCATGTTAACTGTTGATTTTTGGGTCTAATCTTTCTTTTGGCATTTTATGTTATTCAATGTTGGTTTTTCTGTCTCGTATTTCTCTTGCTTCAGTCTGCTTTGCTTTTGTCTCACCACATTGTCTTGCACCTGCCTCAGTGTCTTTTGGTCAGACCCCATTCCAGAACATTCCCCACATCTGTTTCACATTCAAGCCCCGATTGTCCCACCTTGTATTTAAGCCGTCACTGTCTCTCTGTCCCCAGCCAGTTTATTGAAGTCCTTTCGCATTCTCACCTTCTGTCACAGTCTTGTTTGCCTCGCTGTGTTTTGACCTTGAAAGTTTTTCTGATCTCTGCCACGCTGTGAACCTGAACCCTGCTTGTTTTTTGAAAAAACCTGATGGATTTGAATCACATGTGCTTGCATGAGCCAACCTTGAACCTTCATGCGCATGTGTGAACTTTTTCACGCCTGTCGATTGCATCATTTCCTGGTAAGCAGCCTTTGTGTGAGGACATGTGCAGTGCGCTTGGCGGATTTTCATTTCAAAGAAAAAGATGGAACGACTGGAGCAGCACCGCATCAAATTTTGCCAGAAACTGAGCGACAGCCAGGTGGAAACCATTCGGATGATTCAGATGGCTTTCGGTGACTTTTCAGTCGTGTGACTATCCGAGAAATTGTGGAAGAGGTGGGCATGTCACAGCATGTCCTGTGAGATTTCAACATGGAGGCGCTTTTGGTGCGCGGTCAGCAGCAGCATGAATTTCACTGGCACTCTTTTCATGGCCAAATCTTCTGTCACGGAATGTACCGAAAAAGTACTGATGTCCACCTCTTCTGCAATTTCTCGGATAGTCACACGACGGTCCTGCGTCACCACAGCATTCACTTTGGAAATTATCTGGTCATTTCAGCATGTTGATGGCCGACCAGAGCGTGGCGCGCTCTCCACCTTTGTGCGGATCTCTTTAAACCGGTTGTACCGCTCCTTAATCTGTGTGATGCCCAGAGGATCATCAACGAAAGCCGTCTGAATCATCCGAATGGTTTCCACTTGGTTGTTGCCCAGTTTCTGGCAAAATTTGATGCGGCGCTGCTCCAGTCGTTCCGCCATTTTCCTTGAAATGAAAATCCGCCGAGCGCACTACACATGTCCTCACACAAAGGCTGCTTACCAGGAAATGATGCAATCAACAGGCATGAAAAAGTTCACACATGCGCACGAAGGTTCAAGGTTGGCTCATGCAAGCACGTGATTCAAATCCATCAGGTTTTTGCAAAAAATAAAAAGGTCTGATACTTTTCTAACAGACCTCGTATAAACACATAATGAAGCCGTTTTACATAGACCTGCCACTGACATCATAGTGCCGCTCAACTCTGATTGGCTGTCAGCCCCGCCACTCAAAAATAGGAAACAGAATGAAACAATGTGACTTTTTAACATCTTAAAATTGGTCAAGGTTAGCCATCTTTGAACTTGTCCAAGGTCTGTATCCCAAGAATCAATCAATCAATTTTTTTATATAGCGCCAAATCACAACAAACAGTTGCCCCAAGGCGCTTTATATTGTAAGGCAAGGCCATACAATAATTATGTAAAACCCCAACGGTCAAAACGACCCCCTGTGAGCAAGCACTTGGCTACAGTGGGAAGGAAAAACTCCCTTTTAACAGGAAGAAACCTCCAGCAGAACCAGGCTCAGGGAGGGGCAGTCTTCTGCTGGGACTGGTTGGGGCTGAGGGAGAGAACCAGGAAAAAGACATGCTGTGAAGGGGAGCAGAGATTGATCACTAATGATTAAATGCAGAGTGGTGCATACAGAGCAAAAAGAGAAAGAAACAGTGCATCATGGGAACCCCCCAGCAGTCTACGTCTATAGCAGCATAACTAAGGCATGGTTCAGGGTCACCTGATCCAGCCCTAACTATAAGCTTTAGCAAAAAGGAAAGTTTTAAGCCTAATCTTAAAAGTAGAGAGGGTGTCTGTCTCCCTGATCTGAATTGGGAGCTGTTTCCACAGGAGAGGAGCCTGAAAGCTGAAGGCTCTGCCTCCCATTCTACTCTTACAAACCCTAGGAACTACAAGTAAGCCTGCAGTCTGAGAGCGAAGCGCTCTATTGGGGTGATATGGTACTACGAGGTCCCTAAGATAAGATGGGACCTGATTATTCAAAACCTTATAAGTAAGAAGAAGAATTTTAAATTCTATTCTAGAATTAACAGGAAGCCAATGAAGAGAGGCCAATATGGGTGAGATATGCTCTCTCCTTCTAGTCCCAGTCAGTACTCTAGCTGCAGCATTTTGAATTAACTGAAGGCTTTTTAGGGAACTTTTAGGACAACCTGATAATAATGAATTACAATAGTCCAGCCTAGAGGAAATAATGGTAGGGCTTCCTTGAGCAGCCTGGTAGGAATGGGGTCTAATAAACATGTTGATGGTTTGGATGAAGTAACTAATGAAAATAACTCAGACAGAACAATCGGAGAGAAAGAGTCTAACCAAATACCGGCATCACTGAAAGCAGCCAAAGATAACGATACGTCTTTGGGATGGTTATGAGTAATTTTTTCTCTAATAGTTAAAATTTTGTTAGCAAAGAAAGTCATGAAGTCATTACTAGTTAAAGTTAATGGAATACTCAGCTCAATAGAGCTCTGACTCTTTGTCAGCCTGGCTACAGTGCTGAAAAGAAACCTGGGGTTGTTCTTATTTTCTTCAATTAGTGATGAGTAGAAAGATGTCCTAGCTTTACGGAGGGCTTTTTTATAGAGCAACAGACTCTTAGCATTGAAAACCATATCCCTTTCAGTCTTGTAGATGGGTATCATCCCTACGGACTAGAAGAAAGGACACAAATAAGTATTTCATCCACTGTTGATTTTGCAAGTTTTGCCACCTACAAAGAATATAGAGGTCTGTAATTTTTATTGTAGGTTCACTTCAACTCAGACACAGAATCTAAAAAGAGATTCAGAAAATCTCATTGTATGATTTTTAAATAATTAATTTGCATTTTATTGCATGAAATAAGTCCCAGTCTGGAAAGAGCACCTGTTGTGTATGTGTGTGTGTGTGTGTGTGTGGGGGGGGGGGGGGGGGGGGGGGGTTGGTTGGTCTCTAATCTGTGCCCATTGTCTTTGTCTTCTGTCGGTGTCTGGTTAGTGGTGATCAATATGTTCTCTGTTCACGTCGCAGTGTCCTTGTTGTCGTGTCCCGTCTGCTCCTCTGTTTATGTGGTTATTGTCTTCTGCCCGCACCCTTTTTGTATTCATTGTGTGTCCTCCCTTGTCGGTCATTCATGTGTGTCCTCCTTGTGGTTCACGCTCTGTCTTTGTCCTTGGTCTGTCTCTTCTGCATCCATGTAATCAGTCCTCTGTCTCTGTTTTGGCTCCCCTGTCCCAAGTTCACCGTGTTGTGCTTCTCCTATGGTCTCCTGGTTTCTATTGTTCACCGTTGAGTTCCACATTGATTTTTGGATTTAGTTTTTAGTTATTCTTCATTTCTTTTTGTAGTTTGATTGTTGATTGCCTCCTTTTATGTGATGGTCTTCATATCAGTTTTTTCCACTGTTGCACTTTATGCATTGTTGAGTTCCACTTTTGTTTTTGTGTACTTGGAGTTCTGTTTTAGTTTTGTGAGTTTCTCTGTTGCATTTTGTTATTGTTATGTTTTATTTTCTACTCACGTTCAGATGAGTTTTAGGCACCGTGTGTTCCTTTAGTTTATCATGAGTGTCATTTGTTCCTGCCCTCGCTGATTTTACACACCTGTTGTTTATTACTTTATTTTGTGTTTAAGCCTCCACCTGTCCACCCCCCCCCCCCCCCAGTTGATTGTCGATTCACATCGATTCCCGCTGTTTGTGAGTATCTTGAGATTGCCTGTGTTTTTCATGTAGTTCCGTGTTACTTCTTGTGTGTTTGATTCATGCAGAGTAACTCTGATTTGGTCTCTCTTTGCATCTTATTTTTGGACTCCTTTTCCCATGTCCCATGTTTTGTCATTGTCTGGATTGTTTACCACTATTATTGGGATTAATAAATCACCTGAGTTTTTGCACTTATCTCCTACCTCTTCACTACCTGCATATTGGGGTTCCCTCAGACACTGCAAATTGTAACAGGCACCCACAGTTTGTAACTATGGGATATGATACTACTCTCTGAGTCAGGGCAGATGCTTACAAGGATTATTTCTTCAATGTCCACTACTTGTTGATCAGCAACTTAAACTGTCTGGCTTCACGCCCAAGAAATTAAACTGTATTCTAGCTCCATGAGTACTTATAAAATGCATGAATATCATCAGTGCTTCTCTGTGGTCTATTTTTGCAAAGTGTACAATTCTGTTGGTTGGACTGCTCTCTGTGACATCCTGAGAATTTACTGGACATCACAGCCAGCCTATAACAGATAGTGTGAGTGCTGTGCGGAGCAGAGGCAATGGCTCAAAAATAACCATCTGTCTGCCACTGCCAGGTCCCCTTGGTGTTCTCCAACCACTAGGGTCCACTTATACCCCTATTCCACAGAGCACTGTTCCTTCCCGTTTCATACTGAATACCAAATTAGGGCATCACAGCAACTTCTTGATCCATCTTTTGTTAATATTGAACAAACTTGATATACACAGTAGGTATGGCAATCATCGGCACCAGTTTTGCTATTGGGTAACCCAGTCCAGTCGAAGATTCAAGCTTCTCTACGATGCTGAAGAGGCAAAGCGTGGCTGTGATGAACACTGATTGTGAAAAAAAGGAGTGCTGTGACGCTATTATCGCAGTTGCTGAAAGGAGTTTCAGCTTTTCAAATGTTATTAAGTAACAAAGCAAAATAGAATAGGGAAAAAACACATGATGAAAATAAAATGAGTAAATCAAAGCTGGAGCAGAAGGTGAGTAAGAGAAAGGAGGCAAAAATGGACTCCAAACCCCAGATGGTATGGTAGAGCGTCCAGACGGAAGCCACTCCTTAGTAAGAGACACATGGCAGCCCACCTGGAGTTTGACAAAAGACACCTGAAGGACTCTGAGACTGGGAGAAACAAAATTCTCTGGTCTGATTAGACAAAGATTGAACTCTTTGGCATCATGTTTGGAGTAAACCAGGCACCATCCCTACAGTGAAGCATTTTGGTGACAGCATCATGCTGTGGGGATGTTTTTTAGCAGCAGGAACTGGGAGACTAGTCAGGATTGAGGGAAAGATGAATGTCCAGTCCAGCATTAGGGGTCTTCAGTTGGTTCAAAATACTGCTGCCATGAAGCAGACGTTTGACCACATTACACCCATTTTGGTGTCTCTTCACTGGCTTCCTGTACCTGTGAGATCAGATTTTTAGGTTCTGTTATTAACCTATAAAATTATTCACAGACTGGCACCTCCCTACTTAGCTGAACTACGTATGTACCGACCCGGGCTCTGTGTTCTCAGGCCACAGGACTACTTTGTGTCCCTAAGGTTATAATAAAGTCATCAGGCCACTGAGCCTTCTCTTATCATGCACCTGTTATCAACCACCTATTTGACCTACTACCCTCCGGCCAATGGTATAGGTCAATCAAAACTAGGACAGACTCAGGGACAGCTTTCTTCCCAGAGCGATCACTGCACTGAACAATAACAAACCACTTTAATCTGCACTTTTCAAGTTTCTTGTGCAATATCTGTAAACCATGTGCAATATTTCCCGTGCAATATTATCTCACAGTTGTATATAATTCTCATTTTACATTTTACTTGGTCCACATTTTATTTTATTTAGTTGTACACGTACTTTGAATAATTTATTGTTAAATTTTATTATCTTTTATTTGGCTAACAATTACTCGCACCTCGGAAAAGCACCTTTTTGGAGTTGCACTCAAATCTCGTTGCAATGCAAATTACAATGACAATAAAGGCGATTCTGATTCTGAATGATCTCTCTGCAGAGATAAAACAGTCAGATTCAGTGGAGTTGTTCAAGTCCCTCCCAATGTAATATGGAACTATGCTTCCTGTGCTTTTAATTCATATTATTAATGACAGAACAGGTCTCAGCCTCACTACATCTAAATTCTGGGTCTGTTAGTGAAGCTCAGATTTAGCTGCCAGCAACCAGTTTAATAATCTCTCTGTTTCCCTGTTGATTTACTGCTGGTGAATTAATGCCTTAGGTGCAGTTATTTCTGGCTGACTGATTCTGCTCGCTTCCTCTTTGTCTGTTGCACTGAAGAACATTTTAAGGACCAAACCCTGCATCCAGAGGACTGGACAAACCAGCCATTGGCCTTGAAATCTGCTGTATTCAAGAGCTGGAAACAGAGCCTAAGCACTAAGATGTTTTGATGTTCTGTTTCCTACCCAAGTCCTTGGTCTGTGTGTTACATCCCCATCTTCTGTCAGCTGTGTGTGCGCGCCCCCGGTTCATGTCAGTGTTTGGTATGTGTGGGTGTGTGTTTGCATGTTTATGCGCTCACTGTCATCCGCGTGATCTCTGTTTTGCTTGGTGTGTGTATTCCCACTTTGTGTTGGGGTCATACGCATTGGGTGTGTGCGCTTCCGGTTTGTTGTTGAGTCGTGCAGTTGTGTGCAATTCAGCACACCTGTTGTTCATTAGTTCAGCCTTCATAATCTGCTCCTTGTTCTCTGTTGGGTTGCGGGTTAATTGTTTGTTGGTTATGAATGTTTGTCGTTTCATCTCAGATCTCTGTTGTAAGTATTGCTGGTTGTTTTCCTCCTCCACATAGTTCTTGTATTTTTCCATTATTCCTGGTCGGTGGTGGGCACAGTTAAACAAAACGTTAGCTTCAATAACAGATAATCAGCTAACTGAAAGGTTATCTTTTATAAAGCTAAACCAATGAACCACCCAAAAATTTATCGGAGGCTCCAGCTAACCGATAACTTCCAGTATTGTCTCCAGTACACTTACAACTACTAACAAGATGATTTTGAGTTTTAACACCACGTTTGCTTCTGGTAGCATCAAAGATGACCACAGACCCAAACAATGAGTTGGCACATCTGTCTTTGTGCACCCTGCCCCCTGCGCACCTCCGTGTTGGAAACCATTCGCAAGATTCAGATGGCTTTCGGTGGCTTTTCAGTCGAGTGAGTATCTGAGAAATTGTGTAAGAGCTGGACATGTCACAACATGTCCTGTGAGACTTCCAACACAGAGGTGCTTTTTGTTCTGCGCCATTAGCGGCTCCATCCCAACGCGCAAATTCCTCTGCACGTCTTTCATTACAAAATCTCCTGTAACAGTGGAATGTGCCGAAAAAGTGCTGATGTCCACCTCTTCTGCAATTTCTCTGGTAGTCAGACGACGTCCTGGATCAACACAGCGAGCAAAGATCTGGTCATTTCAGCCTGTCGATGGCCGCTCGGAGCGCGTCGCGCCCTCCGCCATTGTGCGCCGTCTTTAAACCGGTTGTAACACTCCTCGTCACTGAAAGCCATCTGAATCTTCCGAATGGTTTCCACCTAGCTGTCTCTCACAGTTTCTGGAAAAATTTGATTCAGCGCTGCTCCAATCGTTCAGACATTTCCCTCGCAATATAACTCTGACGAGGGGGGAGGACCAGTGCTCACACAAAGCCTGCTCACAGGCGAATGACGCAACTGACAGGCATGAAAAAAATCACGCATGTTCACGAAGGTTCAAGGTTGGCTCATGCAAGCACACATGATTCAAATCCTTCAGGTTTTTGAAAAAAATAAAAAGGTCCGATACTTTTCTAACAGACCTTGTAATGCACTAATTCTGAAGTTTTGTAACAAACACAGACAGATGCCAAAGGGATTATGGGTAAAATGTGCCTCCGCTAACACTGATTGGTTGATTCATTCTATGTCAAAACCAACACATTAATGTGAGGTGTGTGTGTGTGTGTGTTTACATATAAATGTGCTTTTGTAAGATATGCCATTTTTATTTGTAAAAAAAAAAAAAAGCCATTTGCAAAAAGCCAAAAAGTCAAGTTGTGAACTGATTTGACAACCGTCTGATATAACCGGGGTCAAAATAAATAGAACACTGCCATCTACTGGCATCCAGATGCTCATACTGCCATGAACACTACTGGCCAGTAGATGGCAGTAGAGACTGTGAAATCTTGCCAAAACAAAATTCCAGATAATCCGTGTCTGCTATGTTTAAGATGTGTGGAATTTAATAAACGCAGACGGAATTTCAGACATCTTATATATATTACTCTGGAACAAAGACGACAGACAGTGTTTGACATAAGCAGGATTCTAAAGTGCAAATGGGAATCAATTGCAATGATTCCAACTGAAAATAATGGAGAAGCAACCTGGGCTTCTTCATTTGGAACATGTATCTGCTATATTTGAATTATACTGGTGTAATTTCACCGGAGTAACATAAACACGCATAAGACACTTGTATTGTAATAATCTCAAACGAGAATTGATAGTTTGCTCATGGGCTTTATTACAAACAAATTCCTGAATGGCGCCTCTTTAATTTTTTATGTATTTGCTGAAAACGGTCAAAGGAGGAGAAGAGACTTTATTGTCATTGTACTCTTGTTATACAACGAAATGTGTCCTCTGTATTTAACCATCCTAATTACAGTTAGACACAATCCAACCACTAGGGGCAGTGTGCAGCCACAGTCCAGAGACCAACTCCAGATGTAGAGATGCTGCCTTGCTCAGGGGCAGAGAAAGGAGCAGACCCTTAATAAGCAGGTTCTTTTGATTGTGGGAGGAAACCCACACAGACACAGGGAGAACATGCAGGCTCCACAGAGAAAAGATGGGAAGTGATCCCACGACCTTCTTGCTGTGAGGCACCAGTGCTAATCACTAAGCCACCGTGCCGCTGAAGTGGATCAGCTGCACTCTTGCTGAGGAGCTGCTGTTGGTCTGTAATCCTGGCAGGTTTATGTGAGTGAATGAATGAATGCAGACTGTATTTGTGTGGTGGTTTGATGATGATGACCTGTATATACGAGGTCTGTTAGAAAACTATACGACCGTTTTATTTTTTGCAAAAACTATATGGATTTGAATCATGTGCGCTTGCATCAGCCAAGCTTGAACTTTCGTGCGCATGCGTGAGTTTTTTCACACCTGTCAGTTGCGTCATTCGCCTGTGGGCAGGCTTTGAGTGAGCACTGGTCCACCCCCCTCGTCGGATTTTCATTGTCAGGGAAATGGCTGAGCGATTGGAGCAGCGCTGAATCAAAGTTTTGTTGTGTGGGCCGCCAGAAGAGGAGGTACTGCTGGCCCACCACCAGAGGGCGCCCTGCCTGAAGTGCGGGCTTCAGGCACGAGAGGGCGCTGCCGCCACGGACACAACCGGGAGTGACAGCTGTCACACATCAACTCATGACAGCTGTCACCCATCATTTCATCACTCCATAAAAGCCGGATGTCATCTCCACCTCGCTGCCGAGATATCATCTACCTGTGAAGGTAATATTCTCTGCTGTATCTGAACTTAACACTGACTTTATAGTCTGAACTTCTTTGCAGCCGTTTTCCTGTGGGTGTTGCCTTATCTGTGGGATTGGCATTTTGGTGTGATCAGCGATGGCTTTGCTTCACACCCCAACCAGATAAGTGGTTAACAGGAGCTGCACGAGTGTGTGATTAGAGGTGGAGGTGACTTTCCACCTTCTGACTGTTTTTGTTACTGGGTGTGCACACACCCACGTCTCACTGTTTGTGCTCCTCGCCAGCAGTACCAGATCCGACAGTCGGGACGGTGATCACCTGGGAATTCGGGACTTGGCGGCTCCAGTATTCACCAGGTTCGGTGGCAGCGGAAATCGTGTGGTTCCGGCTCTTCTCAGGACAGACGTCTTCTATCCTCGAGCCTGCCCACACGTCACCTTTGTGTATTGACTGCTATCAGATTCTGAGATTGTCTGTATATTCGTTGTGCACATTCACAACATTAAATTGTTACCTTTTGGCTCATCTATTGACCGTTCATTTGCGCCCCCTGTTGTGGGTCCGTGTCACTACACTTTCCCCAACAGGATATCTCGGCCAACGTCATGGATCCCGAGGGGCGTCAACCATCTGTTGGACAGCCAATGGAAGAGCAGGGTGCGCAGGCGTTGGCTGGAGGCGTGATTGGTGAGTTGCAGCACATCCTCACCGCCTTTACCGCTCGGATGGACCTGATAACCGAGCAAAACGTCATCCTTAATCGCAGGATGGAGGCTCTCACCGCGCAGGTGGAAGCGCGCGCTCAGGGCGCTGCTGCAGCTCCTCCTCCTGCCGACCCGGTGCCGAATACAGACATTCCACTGGTCATTCAACGACCCCCCCACCATCCCCTGAAGCATACATAAGCCCCCCAGAGCCGTACGGAGGTTGTGTGGAGACGTGCGTGGACTTTCTTATGCAGTGTTCGCTCGTCTTTGCACAACGTCCCGTGATGTACGTGTCTGACGGCAGCAAGGTTGCTTACGTGATTAATTTGCTTCGAGGCGAGGCACGCGCTTGGGCTACAGTGCTTTGGGAACAGAGTTCACGGCTCCTCGCCTCTTATACTGGGTTTGTGAGGGAGCTCAGAACTGTTTTTGATCACCCTAACAGAGGCGAAACCGCGTCTACCGTGCTGCTGTCAATGAGACAGGGGCGCCGCAGCGCAGCCGAATATGCAGTCGACTTCCGCATCACGGCTGCGAGATCCGGCTGGAATATGACTGCGCTCCGCGCCGCCTTCATAAACGGACTGTCGTCGGTCCTGAAGGAGCACCTGGTGGCTAAGGAGGACCTGCGGGATTTGGCTGAGCTTATCGATTTGGTTATACGATTGGACAATCGGTTAGAAGAACGCCGACGGGAGCGAGGCGAAGGGCGTGGTCAGGCACAAGCCGCCCTCTTCCTCCCGGGTCCGAAAGAGAGCCGTCTTCCCCACGCTCCACAGCCACAGCGCTCCGTGTGGCTACAGCTCCCCCTGCTGACGGTGCTAGGGACACGAGCAGGGCCACATTCAGACAGAGGAGGCTGGTCCGCGGGGAGTGTTTTGTCTGCGGCTCGAGTGAGCATCAGCAGAGAGACTGCCTCAAACGGTCAAAACACAAACGCCCGCCCTTAGAGACTGGGCTGAGGGGGGGTCAAAACATTCACGTGGGTCATACACATCTGTCAACACGACTCCCAGTTAAAATCCTGAGCGGGGATTTAACCCTTCAAGCCCCAGCACTGGTGGACACGGGGTCAGAAGGGAATCTGCTGGATAGCAGATGGGCAAGGGAGGTAGGGCTCCCTCTGGTGGTGCTTTCTTCGCCAGTGAAGGTGCGAGCACTAGATGGCACTCTTCTCCCTTTTATCACACACAAGACACTACCTGTAACCCTGGTAGTGTCTAGGAATCACCGGAAGGAGATTGAGTTTTTTGTAACTCCTTCTACCTCCCGCGTGATTTCGGGCTTCCCATGGATGATTAAACACAATCCCCGGATTGATTGGCCGTCTGGGGTTGTGACTCAGTGGAGCGAAACCGGCAGTGTTTAGGATCCTCGGTTCCTCCCGGTGTAAATGCTAATGCGGAGGTTAAAGTCCCTCCCAATCTGACGGCGGTGCCGGTTGAGTACCACGACCTTGCTGACGTCTTCAGCAAGGATCTGGCACTCACCCTTCCCCCGCACCGTCCGTATGATTGTGCCATTGATTTGGTCCCGGGCGCTGAGTACCCGTCCAGCAGGCTGTACAACCTCTCAAGTCCTGAGCGCGAATCAATGGAGACCTACATCCGGGACTCATTAGCTGCCGGGCTGATCCGGAATTCCACCTCCCCGATGGGTGCGGGTTTCTTTTTTGTGGGCAAGAAAGATGGCGGACTCCGTCCATGCATTGATTACAGGGGGCTGAACGACATAACGGTTCGTAATCGATACCCTTTACCCCTGTTGGATTCAGTGTTCACGCCCCTGCATGGAGCCCAAATTTTCACCAAACTGGACCTTAGGAATGCGTATCACCTGGTTCGGATCCGGAAGGGAGACGAATGGAAGACAGCATTTAACACCCCATTAGGTCATTTTGAGTACCTGGTCATGCCGTTCGGCCTCACTAACGCCCCCGCGACGTTCCAAGCTTTGGTTAATGACGTCTTGCGGGACTTCCTGCACCGATTCGTCTTCGTATATCTGGATGACATACTCATCTTTTCCCCGGACCCTGAGACTCATGTCCAGCATGTACGTCAGGTCCTGCAGCAGTTGTTGGAGAACCGGCTGTTTGTGAAGGGTGAGAAGTGTGAGTTTCACCACACCTCTTTGTCCTTCCTGGGGTTCATCATCTCCTCCAACTCCGTCGCCCCTGATCCGGCCAAGGTTGCGGCGGTGAGAGATTGGCCCCAACCAACAAGCCGTAGGAAGCTGCAACAGTTCCTCGGCTTCGCAAATTTCTACAGGAGGTTCATTAAGGGCTACAGTCAGGTAGTTAGCCCCCTGACAGCCCTGACCTCTCCAAAAGTCCCCTTCACCTGGTTGGATGGGTTCGAAGCCGCGTTCAAGGAGTTGAAACGCCGGTTCTCGTCTGCACCAGTTCTGGTGCAGCCCGACCCTAGCCGCCAGTTCGTGGTTGAAGTGGACGCCTCTGACTCAGGGATAGGAGCCGTGCTATCCCAGAGCGGAGAGACCGATCACCCGTGTGCCTACTTTTCTCGCAAGTTGACCCCAGCTGAACGGAACTATGACGTCGGCAATCGAGAACTCCTTGCGGTGAAAGAGGCTCTTGAGGAGTGGAGACACCTGTTGGAGGGAGCGTCTGTGCCGTTCACGGTTTTCACTGACCATCGGAACCTGGAGTATATCAGGACCGCCAAGCGGCTGAACCCCAGGCAAGCCCCCTGGTCACTGTTCTTCAGACGTTTTGACTTCCGAATCACCTACCGCCTCAGGACCAAGAACCAGAGATCGGATGCCTTGTCCCGGGTGCATGAAGATGAGGTCAAGACTGAGCTGTTGGATCCACCGGAGCCCATCATTCCAGAGTCCACTATCATGGCAGAGAACTGGGGGCCAACATGAGCCTCTCGTCTGGGTATCACCTTCAGACGAATGGACAGGCAGAGCGGGCCAACCAAGAACTTGAACAGGCCCTCCGCTGTGTTACATCCACCCACCCGTCGGCCTGGAGTCACCATCTGGCCTGGATCGAGTACGCCCATAACAGCCAGGTGTCCTCTGCCACCGGCCTCTCCCCATTTGAGGTGTGTCTGGGGTACCAGCCCCCATTGTTCCCCGTGGTGGAGGGAGAGGTCGGTGTGCCCTCGGTCCAGGCCCACCTGCGAAGATGCCCTCGGGTGTGGCGCACCGCCCGTTCTGCCTTGTTGAAGGCCCGGACGAGGGCTAAGGCCCATGCAGACCGCCGGCGTTCCCCGGCCCCTGCTTACCAGCCCGGGCAGGAGGTGTGGCTTTCAACGAAGGACATCCCCCTCCAAGTGGACTCAGCCAAACTCAAGGACAGGTATATTGGTCCATTCAAGATCCTCAAAGTCCTCAGTCCGGCCGCAGTGAAGCTCCAGCTCCCAGCTTCACTGCGGGTCCACCCGGTTTTTCATGTTTCCCGGATCAAGCCACACCACACCTCACCCCTCTGTGCTCCCGGACCGGCGTCGCCTCCTGCCCGGATCATCGATGGGGAGCCTGCATGGACTGGGAGGGGTATGGACCTGAAGAACGCTCCTGGGTGAAGAGGAGCTTCATCCTGGACCCGGACCTCCTGGCCAACTTCTACCGACATCACCCGGACAAGCCTGGTCGGGCGCCAGGAGGCGCCTGTTGAGGGGGGGGTCCTGTTGTGTGGGCCGCCAGAAGAGGAGGTACTGCTGGCCCACCACCAGAGGGCGCCCTGCCTGAAGTGCGGGCTTCAGGCACGAGAGGGCGCTGCCGCCACGGACACAACCGGGAGTGACAGCTGTCACACATCAACTCATGACAGCTGTCACCCATCATTTCATCACTCCATAAAAGCCGGATGTCATCTCCACCTCGCTGCCGAGATATCATCTACCTGTGAAGGTAATATTCTCTGCTTTATCTGAACTTAACACTGACTTTATAGTCTGAACTTCTTTGCAGCCGTTTTCCTGTGGGTGTTGCCTTATCTGTGGGATTGGCGTTTTGGTGTGATCAGCGACAGCTTCGCTTCACACCCCAACCAGATAAGTGGTTAACAGGAGCTGCACGAGTGTGTGATTAGAGGTGGAGGTGACTTTCCACCTTCTGACTGTTTTTGTTACTGGGTGTGCACACACCCACGTCTCACTGTTTGTGCTCCTTGCCAGCAGTACCAGATCCGACAGTCGGGGATGGTGATCACCTGGGAATTCGGGACTTGGCGGCTCCAGTATTCACCAGGTTCGGTGGCGGCGGAAATCATGTGGTTTCAGCTCTTCTCAGGACAGACGTCTTCTATCCTCGAGCCTGCCCACACGTCACCTTTGTGTATTGACTGCTATCAGATTCTGAGATTGTCTGTATATTCGTTGTGCACATTCACAACATTAAATTGTTACCTTTTGGCTCATCTATTGACCGTTCATTTGCGCCCCCTGTTGTGGATCCGTGTCACTACACTTTCCCCAACAATTTTTCCAGAAACTGTGAGAGACAGCCAGGTGGAAACCATTCGGAAGATTCAGACGGCTTTCGGTGAGGATACTTTCGGTGTCACACAGATTAAGGAGCATTACAACCGGATTAAAGACGGCCCACAGTGGCGGAGGGCGCCGGGCTGAAACGACCAGATCATTTCCAAAGTGAAGGCTGTGTTGATCCGGGACGTCGTCTGACTACCAGAGAAATTGCAGAAAATGTGGACATCAGCACTTTTGCAGCACATTCCACTGTTACAGGAGATTTTGTAATGAAAGACGTGCGGAGGAATTTGCGCACAACAAAAAGCACGTCCGTGTTGGAAACCATTCGGAAGATTCAGATGGCTTTCAGTGGCTTTTCAGTCGAGTGAGTATCCGAGAAATTGTGTAACAGCTGGGCATGTCACAACTTGTCACAGCAAACCTTCACTTTGGAAATGATCTGGTCGTTTCAGCCTGTCGATTGCCACTCGGAGCGCAGCGCGCCCTCCGCCGCTGTGGGCCGTCTTTAATCCAGTTGTAATGCTCCTTAAGCTGTGTGACGCCCAGCGCATCCTCACCGAAAGCCGTCTGAATCTTCCGAATGGTTTCCACCTGGCTGTCTCTCACAGTTTCTGGAAAAATTTGATTTAGCGCTGCTCCAATCGCTCAGCCATTTCCCTGACAATGAAAATCTGATGAGGGGGGTGGACCAGTGCTCACTCAAAGCCTGCCCACAGACGAATGTCGCAACCGACAGGCGTGAAAAAGCTCACGCATGCGCACGAAGGTTCAAGCTTGGCTGATGCAAGCACACATGATTCAAATCCATATAGTTTTTAAAAATAAAAAGGTCAGATAGTTTTCTAACAAACCTCGTATATATCAAATATTTTTTTTTCTGAGGTAAAGTCTTACCTGTGATAAGCCAAGGTGAACTGATGCCGTTTCAGAGATGTACATGACTTTGCCATCAGCAGCAACCATGAACACGAAGCCATCCAGAGTCTGAGGGATAATGGCAGAAATACTTTATTAATCCCAGTGGGAACATAGTTTTTGTTCTGACGACTCTCACTGAGAGTAGAACTGCAACTAGAAAAGAAATATATGGAAACTAAAAGAATTACAATAGAAAAGTACAGTAAGAGAAAATGTCGCCACAAGTGATGCCTGACGTGGTTCAAGCACTGTTCACGGCATCCCACACACGAAAAACACAGACACATGGAGGCATTTAAATGTAGTGAGTGCAGTAAAAATGTACGCAGTCTTTGAAGTCATCCCGTTTGTCACTTTAACCACGTGCACTTCTGACCTCACAACATTACCAACCTCCTCTGTGGCCTTACTGTTCTCTTTTTGGCCGGTGTCTCCAATTTTAATTTCAATTTTCTTTCATTTATATTGCCCCAAATCACAACAAAGTTGCTTCAAGGTGCTTCACACAGTAAGGTCTAACCTCACCAACCCCCAGAGCAAGACCAGGTGGCAGCGGCAAGGAAAAACTCCCTCTGATGATGTCAGGAAGAAACCTCAAGCAGATCATTGCCAAAGTTCTACTGTGGTGGTTACAGCACCCCCTTCAGGTCAATTCATATGTCAGTTTTTCATAAGGCCCTAGTGAAGAAGTCCACTAGGTTTGAGTTAGAAGGTTTAGTTAAATAAGCCACACACAGTCAAATTTATCAGGCATTTGTAGCAAGACAGGAAGATATTTCCAAAATTCAGCCAATAACTTCACAGCACATTGACTGCTCATCCATTTGGTCAGTTTGAAACCACCTTTGGAACATGCGGACACCAGATGATGATAAATCCTCACGTCACTTCTTCACTACCCACTGCTATGAGACAATCAGGCATAAACGCAACGTCACACTTTCTCCATTGTTTCTTGGCTGAATCGCTCTGCTGTCTTCAGCACATTTCCTCAAAGCAAAGTTAACGCAACTTGGTGACGACGTTCCATCAAAGAAACACACCTTCAATCTGAAGTCCTCCAGTTTTTGTTTAAGGTCCCTCAGCAAATCCATAAATTCAGCTGGCACTCTCACCACATGAAACGTGGACTCTGTGTCTGCCAGGTTCTTTTCTGAAGCTGGTCATATCTCCCAGCAGTGAGCTTGTGAGTTCTCATCCCTGCAAGAGCTGAACACTGCGAGACACTGACTGGAAAATTGCTCCACAGTTGAACAGAGCATCCTTTTCCACGGACAGTAAACACTGTGGTGTGGTATATACCACAATCTCCCATCACCGTGAGCCACTTGTTCTGACATCCTTTGGAGACAACGCCAGTGTGAATGCTGTATGCTGCTGTTGCAAGGATGCATCTTTCTGAACCTTCTCTGTAGCTTTAGAGCGCGCCTGTTGTTTGGCCTGCTCACCTGACTATTTCTCAGAGGCAAAGTGATGTGGCAGTGCCCATCCACAAGCTCAGCACAATCTGTGACCAACTTCATGAAGTTTTGATCATCTCTTGAAAACACAGGTTATGTGACATAGCCTCATTCTGGAAAATCGGTTTAAACTGCAGCTGCCAAAGGTAATCAAGATTCAAAACAGAGCTTCTCGTAACCATTGCAACACCACGTTCTTCACCATTGTCACCCCCAGTGGTCCACTGACAGACCTTCCAAGAATGGTCTTGATTGTACAGGGTCCATTATCTACACTACAGATCACTTCCAGTGGCTCCAGAGCCTTTGGCACATTGGTACCTATCAATCAGCAGTTTGATTCCTGAGTCTGTTTCTGACTAGTGGATGTATCTTAAGTCATGGTTAAGTTAAGTTAAGGCCATGTCTGAAGATCCTTTACAATCCTGGAATATTGTATCGGTTGACTGGCACTGCAGCCGCTGAGGTGGGTAGATGATCCGAGCAGCTCTTGCTTCTGGTGTGATGCGCCCAGCCCGATAAATGGCTCAATAATCTCAAGAGAAATGTTGTAGAAAAACAAACAACACCTCAGGAAGGTAGACAACAAGTTACAAACTTTATTTTTTATCCATATACGAGGGCTGTCCGTAAAGTATAGGTCGCAGCCGACGCGGTGCGGCAGCACAGGAAAAACACCTCCGTGTTGATAACCATTTGTTAAAATCCAGTTGGCTTTTGATGGCTTTCAGTGGAGTGAGTATATGAGAAATTGTTTATCAGCTGGAGATGTTCCAACTTGTCCTCAAGGCTTCCAACAGAGGTGTTTTTCCTGTGACGGAGCGTCGCGGCGGCTGCGAGCCGACGCTGCAATCCGCCCGCACGTCTTTCATTAAAAAAATCTCCTTTAACAGTGGAATATCCGGATAAAATGCTGAAACCGACTTCTTCTGATACTTCTCTGTTCTCTCACGACGTCCTGGATCAACAGAGCCTGAAATGTGGAGGTTTTAAGCTTGAAACAGGCTGATGACACTACCTGAGAGCGCTGCGCGACGTCTCGCACCGTGAAAAGTCCTTAAAGCGACAGAATCACCTCAAAATCTCTCATCAGCTGTTAAAATTTTCACTGAAGACCAGCTTAATTTTTCGAACCATGTCCACTTCGATGTGTCTCACAGGTTTAGAAAAAATTTTGATCAAACAAAGCTCCAGTCTCTCAGCAACTTCTCAGACAAAGGAATTCCGACGAGGGGCTGGATGACTCCTCCCACAAGGAGTGCTCACAGGCGAATGACGTCACCGACAGGCGTGGAAAAACTCACGCATGCGCACGAGGGTTCAAGCATGTCTGACGTAAAAACATATGAATGAAATCCATATAGTTTTTGAAAAAAATAAAAAGGACCTATACTTTACGGACAGACCTTGTAAACTGTCCTCTGAGCCAGAAAAATAATATTGACATGAATGAGCAGATGGTGAAGAAACTACAAAGTGCAAAAACAAGACACCAGCAAAATATTCAATAAATTCAGGTGTGGTGTCACCGGAATTTATTATTTGTCTGTCTGTCTGTTAGCAGGATTTCGTCAAAACTAAAGATTTTGACAAAAATTTCACCACAGATAGATACAGTATTAGGACATGGAAGACTCCACTGGATTTTGGAGGTGATCTGGATCCGGATTGCAGACGTCAGAAATCTGATTGCTCTTGTTTAAAATATTGGTAACTGGTTAATACTGTTATTTGTTTGTACTTGAAAAGCTGTCTGTTTACAATGACCAGGTGAGGACGTCAGACTCCATTAAAGCTTCACACCCAAACAGTTGGTGGCGGTAATGCACCGTGTCGGTTTTCAAACTGCCAATAAACTCGACGGAAGAAGAATAAGAAGACACGGTGAGGTTCATTTCCACCTGTCGTTTATTTTGGTTGTTGTAGGTGGGACAAAGTACTGCCATCCAGTGTTTCACGCTTCACCTCATCACCGGGGACTTTAACCACGCCTCCCTCTCCACCACCCTTCCCACATTCACCCAGTATGTCACGTGTAAAACCAGGGACAATAGAATACTGGACCTTTTTTACGCTAATGTGGAGGATGCTTACACCTCTGCCCCCCTCCCCCCGCTCAGACGCTCGGATCACAACTTCGTCTACATGCTCCCCCAATACACACCCAGGGTGAAAAGAGAACCAATACACAAAAGGTCAGTGAAACTCTGGACTGAAGAGGCCACTGAGAGGCTGAGGGACTGTTTCAGAACCACAGACTGGAGCATGTTTCAAAACTCTCACAGTGAAGTCATCAACAACCTGACCCAGTGTGTCACTGACTACATGAACTTCTGTGTGGAGAGCACTGTGCCCACCTGGAGGGTACGGTGCTTTCCCAACAACTACCCCTGGGTGACCCCCGAACTGAAGGTCCTGATGAACCACAAGAAGAGGGCTTTCAACTCAGGAGACAGGGAGGAGCAGCGTAGAGTCCAACAGGAGCTCCAGTGGAAGATCCAGGCAGCCAAGAAGGAGGAGGAGCTGGCCCAGAACATTGTCAGGGACGTGTGGAGAAGCCTCAAGACCGCCTCCAGATTTGGGCAGGATGCCAGCAGGACTGCAGATGGAGATTCTCGGTTTACAGAGGAGCTAAACAATTACTTTAACCGTTTTGGCTCCTCCACACCTGCCCCCCCCACCCCACCCCCCCAGCTGCTTTCGGCTCTCCACGCGTCTCCAGCAGCCAGCCCTCCAGTCCCTCTGACCCCCCACCTTCTTCCCCCTGGTCACCTCCAGTGCACCCCGGACTTTGTCCCTCCTCTGCCCGCACTGTATTCAGCACCAGCCCACCTCAGCTCACACCCCAGCTTCCCCCTCCCCCTCATTGTAACTCCAACCGAGGTGAGAGGCCAGTTCCTGCGGCTGAAGCAGAGGAAAGCAGCAGGACCTGATGGGATCTCCCAGAGGCTGCTGAGGACCTGTGCAGATGAACTCTGTGAGTTGCTCAGCCACATCTTCAACAAGAGCCTCAGCCTGGGGGTGGTCCCCACCCTGTGGAAGACCTCCTGTGTGGTCCCAGTTCCCAAAACACCGGACGCCAAGGAACCAGCCCACTACAGACCAGTTGCCCTGACCTCCCACCTTATGAAGACCATGGAGCGGCTCATCCTGTCTCACCTCCGCACCGTGGTGAGCGCCATCCTGGACCCACTGCAGTTCACCTACAGGCCCAACATCGGGGTAGATGACTACCTGCTGCAGCGGGTGCTCACACACCTGGAGACCGGGGGGAGCACTGTGAGAGTCATGTTCTTTGATTTCTCCAGCGCTTTCAACACCATCTGACCGGCGCTGCTGCAGGGGAAGCTGCAGGATGCACGTGTGGATGGACATCTCGCCACCTGGACCATGGACTACCTCACTGACCGCCCGCAGTACGTGCGGCTGCGCGGCTGTCAGTCTGAGGTGGTAAGGTGCAGCACTGGGGCCCCCCAGGTCACCGTCCTCTCGCCTTTCCTCTTTACCCTTGACACATCAGACTTCACCTACAACACGGACAGCTGCCACCTCCAGAAGTTCTCTGATGACTCCGCCATTGTGGGTTATGTGTCTGAGGGGAACCAGCTGGAGTACTGGTTGGTCATCACAGACTTTGTGGACTAGTGTGAGCGCAACCACTTGTGTCTCAACACCAGTAAGATGAAGGAGATGGTGATCGACTTCAGGAGGAAACCACCACCGGTGAACATCTAGGGGGAGGACATAGAGACCTTGGACAGTTTCAAATACCTGGGTGTTCACCTCAACAACAAACTGGACTGGACTCACAACACTGACGCCCTGTACAAGAAAGGCCAGAGTCGCCTCCACCTCCTGAGGAGACTGAGATCCTTTGGAGTGAACAGGCCTCTGCTTAAGACCTTCTATGACTCTATTGTAGCCTCTGCTCTCCTCTGTGCTGTCGTCTGTTGGGCCCCGGGCAGCACAGAGTGGGAGAGAAAGAGACTGAACAAGCTGGTCAGGAAGTCCAGCTCTACCACACAGACCACACAAACACTACCACGCAGATCACACAAACACCACACAGACCACACACAAACACCACACAGACCACACCAACACTACCACGGAGAACAACCAAACACCACGCAGAGCACACAAAGACCATGCAGACCACACAAAGACCACGCAAACCACACACAAACACCACACAGACCACACAAACACTACCCAGACCACACAAACACCAAGCACCACCCAGACCACACAGACACCACGCAGACCACACAAACACCAAACACCACCCAGACCACAGAAACACCACACAGACCATACAAACACCACACAGACCACACATACACCACGCAGACCACTCAAACACCACACAGACCATGCAAACACCACGCAGACCACACAAACACCACACAGACCACTCAAACACCACGCAGACCACAGAAACACCACACAGACCATACAAACACCACGCAGACCACAGAAACACCACACAGACCATACAAACACCATGCAGACCACACAAACACCACGCAGACCACACAAACACCACACAGACCACTCAAACACCACACAGACCACTAAAACACCACACAGACCACGCAAACACCACGCAGACCACACAAACACCACGCAGACCACGCAAACACCACACAGACCACACAAACACCACGCAAACCACAGAAACACCACGCAAACACCACTCAGACCACACAAACACCACACAGACCACACAAACACCACACAAACACCATGCAGACACCACACACACCACACAAACACCACGCAGACCACAGAAAACCACGCAAACACCACACAGACCACATAAACGCCACACAGACCTCACAAACACCACACAGACCACACAAACACCATGCAGACCACACAAACACCATGCAGACCACAGAAACATTACCACACAGACCACAGAAACACCACACAGAGCACACAAACACCACACAAACACCACACAGACTACAGAAACACCACACAAACACCACACAGACCACACAAACACCACGCAGATCACAGAAACAGTACCACACAGAGCACACAATCACCACACAGACCACAAAAACACCACACACATACCACACAGACCACACAAACACCACACAGACCACAGAAACACCACACAAATACCACACAGACCACACATACACAACCATGCAGACCACACAAACACTACCATGCAGACCACATAAACACTACCACACAGAGCACACAAACACCACCATGCAGACCACAGAAACACTACCACACAGACCACACAAACACCAAACAGACCATACAAACACTACCACACAGACCACACAAACACTACCACGCAGATCACACAAACACCACGCAGACCACACACAAACACCACACAGACCACACCAACACTACCACGGAGACCAACCAAACACCACGCAGAGCACACAAAGACCATGCAGACCACACAAAGACCACGCAAACCACACACAAACTCCACACAAACCACACAAACACCACGCAGTACACACAAGCACCACGCAAACCACACAAACACCACCCAGACCACACAAACACCAAGCACCACCCAGACCACACAGACTCCACGCAGACCACACAAACACCAAACACCACCCAGACCACACAAACACCACGCAGACCACACAAACACCAAACACCACCCAGACCACACAAACACCACGCAGACCACACAAACACCACACGGACCACACAGACACCACACAAACACCACCCAGACCACACAAATACCACGCAGACCACACAAACACCACACAGACCACACCATGACCATCCAACGGGCACACAATGACTAGGGGTGTGTGCTGTGTTTTTTGTGTCAGGTTTGGAGTTTGACGTGTATGGTGAATTTGTTGTATTTGTTTATTTGTTTTGGGGAGCAGTTCTTGGGCTTTGCATGGTGTTTGTCTTTTTTTATTTTGTGGGGGGTTTTTTGTCACTGTTTCCTCTTGTCTATCACTTGGGTGTTTGGTTGTGGGCAGTTCCCTTCTGTTCTCCACGTCCCACCTTGGACCGCCCCTGCACACCTGTTCCTCATCACCTCATCATTACTTCATTCATTTAAGCCTCACTCTTCACTGTCTTCGCCGCCAGATCCTTGTGCTTCATGTGTTCGCTTCCAGCCTTGCTTTTTGTATTTTTCTCATCCCGCCCTTCCTCTCTGGGATTTGATGACCACCAGCTTGTTTTTTGGACCACACCTCTGCCTTATGAACCTGCTACTGTTGCTCATTCTGGACTGCCTTTTTGTGTACGGAAACCCTGCTTGTTACTCTAGTATACCTTTTTCAACAAATCCACTCTGTCTGAACTTAGCAATTGTGTCCAGCCATTTCATGTCACAAAGCCTTATATAAAGTTCATTTTATAAAGCACTGTTATAAAATGCTAAATGAGTTCCTTGTCAGCTGATGTTTCCAGAGTTCATCAGAACATTTTGTGTGTGTTCAAAACTGAACAGAGATCAGGGGGAGAATTTTGTCTTGTACTTTTACTGTGACTGATGGTTCATTCTGGGCTTCTCAAAAAGTTCCGATGTCAATTCAGCACAAGTGGACATGAAGCTCAACTGACACTGAAAGGACGCACCGACACGTCAGACACATAATCTGAGCCACGATTACTGTTATGATAACCTCTAGCACTAACTAACAACTAAATAACAAGCTGTCACCATCGCAGACATATTTTCCTATTATCCATATTTCTGTGTGTGCACATGTTCTGTGCATGTCGGGTTTTTTCCTTCACTGTCGTGTGCCCGACAGCACCTGCATGAAAACAGCCCACATGGAACATTTTAATATGTACAGTTGTATTCAAAATAATATCAATGTGCTTAAAAAGTGAGTAAAGTTCAAAATCCTTAAAACAGCTTTTATTTCCATACACACAAATACAATGTGAACACTGCACATTCTATTCCAAAGCAAAACATGAAGAAAAATGTATCAAAGTTATTTACAGAAAGTGAAAAAAAATTAATATTAGACTGTTCAAAAAATTTGTGTGTGTGTGTGTGTGCGTGCATGACTGCATGTGTGTGTGTGTGCATGTTGTTGGGGTGTTGCTACTTGCCATAGCAACAAGGACAAACTGCCTTTGTTTTACCAAGGAGGAATAACTGACAGTAAGGTGGGTTATTTTAGTGCAGAGAGTCGTCTGACTTCAAAAAGGTAAACGTCAATTTGTGGGATACTTCAGAAAATAATTCATTTATAACTACACAAAAGTTCATTTTTAAGGTCATGTTAACCTGCAGTCTGTTGCTGCTCATGACATAAATTCTGCTGAAATGGTTTTCTGGCTCTGACATCAGAACGAGCATGTGCATGTGTGTACGACTAGAATTAGGCTTGTGGATCGAGTTTGGTAAGTAGGATGACCCAGATTTGAAAGACACAGCAGGTTGGGAGGTTTGTAATTAGCTGGGATCTGTGTTGTTGGACTGACTTGTAACAGGTGGGAACCCAGTTCTTTCACCATGTCATCCAGAAGACTGAATCGTTTTGACTGCCCGCATCCATCACCATGACCTAGAGAGAGAGAGAGAGAGAGAGAGAGAGAGAGAGAGAGAGAGAGAGAGAGAGAGAGAGAGAGAGTTACATTTTCAAACTTAAAGGACATGTCCCACTTAGCAACACAACATCAAAGTATTCATGGTTTAAGTCTATCCGCACACTAGGTAATAATTAGTGGTCTCTGATGTATTTTATTGCTAATTATCCCTCTTGCTGAGCGAGTTAATTGGTACATTTCCATGAAATGTCTTACTCTGCAATTCTCTGCATTTCTCAGCCTGTGACATACATTTTAGGAAAAGCAGAAACATCTCGATGGGCAACAGAAAGAGCAAAACAAATGCAGTTATGTCCAATAAAGAATTTCAATTTAATTTTCAATTTATTTTCATTATATAGTGCCAAATCACAACAAAGTTGCCTCAAGGCGCTTCACACAAGTAAGCAAGCAAACAGGCGACAGTGGTAAGGAAAAACTCCCTCTGATGATTTGATGAAGAAACCTCAAGCAGACCAGACTCAAGGGGGTGACCCTCTGCTTGGGCCATGATACCAACACAATTTACAGAACAATTCACAAAACAAAAAATGCAGGGTTTTTTTTGTTTTGTTTTTTTTGTTTTTTTTGGCTTTTTGAGAGAATATGAATGATAACACAAACACTTTTTTTTGGCTCATGGTTAGTGGTTGGGTAAAGCCCTTTGAGTCACAATATGCTAATGTTTTATTTTGTGCTATGCTGACCTCTCCTTTTTCTTCATTTGTTTTGGTGACTGTTACGCTACCAGAGAGAAATGTGATTATCTGCAGCAAGCCTGGGATCTTGTTAATTCAAACCCATGGCTTTTTGACTATTTCCCAGATCTTCTGGGCTTGGATAATGTGTTTTGTGAACAGATGCTCCCAGATTGGATGAGCCACCCTGAGGCCTATCTGCCATCTGATGACAATGAGTCAGACTGGATGGATATGGGCGAGGGCAATGATCCTGAGTCTGAGCAGTTAGCACTTCAGGACATGGCTACGTCCTTATTTAAGATACAGGACTTATTTTTTGATTATCAGGACTGTTGCAGTAAGCAGGGCAAACAGCACATTTTTTTGGCACTCAACAAGATCTTTTTAGCTGAATCAGAGCTGTTAACCAGATTCCCTGAGCTGAGAGATATTAAAACGCAGTATAAGCATCCTGCATCCCATCCTGCATTGAGGACCCATGGACTTTCTGTTTGAATCTGAGCTTACTGCCACCTGTTGGGAGAAACCACGCATCATCACGCTCTCAGACACCAACATCGTTCCACCCAGGCACGAAGTAACACCAAAGTCAGCTGCTTACTTTCTGCCCTCTGTTCTGATAATGCAGTCAGAAAATCCAGTCATGCTCCAGATTCCCCCGAAGCCAGCACCATGGAGAACCCAAGCGGTGTCCAAGATGACGCTGCCAGATCCAGCAGGGCCATGCGTTCCAGTCGCTGGTTCCACAGCGTGGCCACTCCACGTAGCCCCAGTCCCAGTGCCTCAGAGGCTGCGAGCGCTACAGCCTGAATCACAAGCTCCAGCCAGAGAGATCACCTCAGCTCTAGTTTTGCCCGGACCCTCTTTTGCGATTACTCCAACGTCAGTTGATCACTTACCACCAAAATCAGAAATAGAGCCATCAGGAAAAGTCACGTCACCCTGGAGCCCAGAGACGACCATGTCCCATGATCACGTCAAGCCACCCACATCTCCTGTGTGCCCAGCCTTGGTCGCGGCACACGCCCCGCCTCCTGAAGTCAGTTTCGTCTCGGCATGCACTGTACCAACAGAAGTTGTAATCATCATGGCTCGCTCCTCGCCAGCAGCGGCTGAATTCAACATGGCGCGCACCGAGCCATCTGCGGCAGTATTCGACATGCCGCCACATGGGCCTGCAGCAACTACGTCTTCCAGTCCAGCTTTTCTGCCACCTGCAGCATGCTCAGACTCTGCTTTGGCGTGCGTCATGGCCACCTCGCTGATGACGTCACACGAAGCTCCTGCCTCTTTGCCACCTGCGATCGACTCCAGCCCTGCCGCGGATCCACCCTCGGCGGTTGCTGGAAGAGCCTCTTCATGACCAGCAACGGCACCTGCGGGCGCGACACACACGCCGCCGATCAGTCCTGCCGGTCCAGAGCCACCACGGGAAGATGCTTGTGGACAGTATTAAAGGAACAGTCAGTGACATTTCTTTTTCTATTTGGTTTATGCTGATCTGTGTTCATGCCCATGAGACTGTGAGAAATCTGTTAAATGTGCCACAATTTCACCTGAGATGGTTTTCTTGAAAATAATTTGAAAATCGGTTAAAGGTGCCACATCTGTTCCTGAGGGCGTTTTCTTGGAAGAGTTTAATTTCAGTAATGATGACCATGTGTGTGGTGATAAGCTACAGAATTATTTCATTCTTTGGGTTCTCCCTGGTGAAAAGTAGTCATTCTGTGGGATTCAACTCTACTCCATCTGAGTCCTTTCTTTGGTTCCCAAATAATTTTTTCGGTTCTAATCTGATATGAAGTTATCGGGGAAAATCACTCATTTTTGAAGAAGAAGATCTCCAAGAAGTACTCAGGCTATGGTGAGATTCCTTTTCTTTGGCCATGTTCTTCATCATGCAACTGGGTGTTGCCCCTTTTGGGTTCATGGATTTTGCACCTGTGTGCCTCAGTTAATCTCATTTTTTTTCCTGCCCACATTAACACTCTATGTAAATGGTTAAAGTCTCCTCTGTGTATGTTAAATCTTCAGTCCCTGTACTTCTTAGAGTGGGATGTTGTTTGGGATAATGAGACTAAGGGTGATTTTTCTGTTCCTGGAGTTCTTGGAACAATTTTGGTGCAAGACTCATATTTTTGGAGTAAGCACCTTACCGCCTCCCTTAAACTCTCCCTTGATGTTCTTCTTAATGCTCTCACTAGTTCAGTTTAGCCACTACTCAGTACATACAGCCTCTGGTTCTCACACTTGTGGGAGTGGTTTGATGTCAGGAACTGGATCTGGAGGACTGAATGGGATTTTCCTGCTCATTGGGTTACTCCAATTTTTGGGGTTTTGTTGCTGTATCAGTTTCTATGGCATCTCCATTTGGTGGTCTCCACTTTGAAGTGCCAAGTTCTCTCCCTTGGTGGTTCCCCATGTTCCAGCCTCAAGTCAAGCCCTATAGGTACCTCCAACTCCGTTGATGTGTCCAGTTCACCCCATAATCAGGTCCCCAATCCAGTCATGTGTTTTGATAGGCGTCATGGCCACCCCCCTGAGCTAGTCTTAAGCCGGTCCCCCGACATATTTAAGCATCAGGCTACGCCGGGTGTCCAGCCTCCTGCTAGTTTTTCTCATTCTGTTTTCCGCCTGTTACTTCCCTTCCCAGTTTTTGGTCATGTGGCCTCTACTGGTGGTTGGCTTTCACTGCGGTATTGTATCACTTCCTGTTCCGGAGCACAGCGGTGTTTTGCCAGGCCAGGCTGGGCGAATTGGAGACTCGGCTCCGCATCTTGGAAAATCCTACAGCTAGCCAGGCCCCTGTAGATGGTGCGAACCAAGGTAGCTTAGCCGCTGTTAGCTGTCCCCCAGCGGATCCCGAGCAGCCGGGAAAGCAGGCCGGCTGGGTGACTGTGAGGAGGAAGTGTAGTCCTAAACAGAAGCCCCCTGTACACCACCAACCCGTTCACATCTCTAACCGTTTTTCGCCACTCGGCGACACACCCGCCGAGGAACAAACTCTGGTTATTGGCGACTCTGTTTTGAGAAGCAACCATAGTCAATTGTCTTCCGGGGACCAGAGCAGGTGACATTGAAGGACATTTGAAACTGCTGGCTAAGGCTAAGCGTAAATTTGGTAAGATTGTAATTCACGTCGGCAGTAATGATACCCGGTTACGCCAATTGAAGGTCACTAAAATTAACATTGAATCAGTGTGTAACTTTGCAAAAACAATGTCAGACTGTAGTTTTCTCTGGGCCCCTCCCCAATCGGACCGGAAGTGACATGTTTAGCCACATGTTCTCCTTGAATTGCTGGCTGTCTGAGTGGTGTCCAAAAAAATGAGGTGGGCTTCATAGATATTTGGCAAAGCTTCTGGGGAAAACCTGGTCTTGTTAGGAGAGACGGCATCCATCCCACTTTGGATGGAGCAGCTCTCATCTCTAGAAATCTGGCCAATTTTATTAAACCCTCCAAACTGTGACTACCCAGGGTTGGGACCAGGAAGCAGAGTTGTAGTCTTACACATCTCTCTGCAGCTTCTCTCCCCCTGCCATCCCCCCAATACCCCATCCCCGTAGAGACGGTGCCTGCTCCCAGACCACCAACAACCAGTAAAAATCTATTTAAGCATAAAAATTCAAAAAGAAAAAATAACATAGCACCTTCAACTGCACCACAGACTAAAACAGTTAAATGTGGTCTATTAAACATTAGGTCTCTCTCTTCTAAGTCCCTGTTAGTAAATGATATAATAATTGATCAACATATCGATTTATTCTGCCTTACAGAAACCTGGTTACAGCAGGATGAATATGTTAGTTTAAATGAGTCAACACCCCCGAGTCACACTAACTGTCAAAATGCTCATAGCACGGGCCGAGGGGGAGGATTAGCAGCAACCTTCCACTCCAGCTTATTAATTAATCAAAAACCCAGACAGAGCTTTAATTCATTTGAAAGCTTGACTCTTAGTCTTGTTCATACAAATTGGAAGTCCCAAAATCCAGTTTTATTTGTTGTTATCTATCGTCCACCTGGTCGTTACTGTGAGTTTCTCTGTGAATTTTCAGACCTTTTGTCTGACTTAGTGCTTAGCTCAGATAAGATAATTATAGTGGGCGATTTTAACATCCACATAGATGCTGAGAATGACAGCCTCAACACTGCATTTAATCTATTATTAGACTCAACTGGCTTTGCTCAAAATGTAAATGAGTCCACCCACCACTTTAATCATACTTTAGATCTTGTTTTGACTTATGGTATGGAATTATGGAATTATGGAATTATAGGCCAATCTCCAACCTTCCTTTTCTCTCAAAAATTATTGAAAGGGTAGTTGTAAAACAGCTAACTGATCATCTGCAGAGGAATGGTCTATTTGAAGAGTTTCAGTCAGGTTTCAGAATTCATCATAGTACAGAAACAGCATTAGTGAAGGTTACAAATGATCTTCTTATGGCCTCGGACAGTGGACTCTTCTCTGTGCTTGTCCTGTTAGACCTCAGTGCTACTTTTGATACTGTTGACCATAAAATTTTATTACAAAGATTAGAGCATGCCATAGGTATTAAAGGCACTGTGCTGCGGTGGTTTGAATCATATTTATCTAATAGATTACAATTTGTTCATGTAAATGGGGAGTCTTCTTCACAGACTAAGGTTAATTATGGAGTTCCACAAGGTTCTGTGCTAGGACCAATTTTATTCACTTTATACATGCTTCCCTTAGGTAGTATTATTAGAAAGCATTGCTTAAATTTTCATTGTTACGCAGATGATACCCAGCTTTATCTATCCATGAAGCCAGAGGACACACACCAATTAGTTAAACTGCAGGAATGTCTTACAGACATAAAGACATGGATGACCTCTAATTTCCTGCTTTTAAATTCAGATAAAACTGAAGTTATTGTACTTGGCCCCACAAATCTTAGAAACATGGTGTCTAACCAGATCCTTACTCTGGATGGCATTACCCTGACCTCTAGTAATACTGTGAGAAATCTTGGAGTCATTTTTGATCAGGATATGTCCTTCAATGCGCATATTAAGCAAATATGTAGGACTACTTTTTTACATTTGCGCAATATCTCTAAAATTAGAAAGGTCTTGTCTCAGAGTGATGCTGAAAAAGTAATTCATGCATTTATTTCCTCTAGGCTGGACTATTGTAATTCATTATTATCAGGTTGTCCTAAAAGTTCCCTGAAAAGCCTTCAGTTAATTCAAAATGCTGCAGCTAGAGTACTGACGGGGACTAGAAGGAGAGCGCATATTTCACCCATATTGGCCTCTCTTCATTGACTTCCTGTTAATTCTAGAATAGAATTTAAAATTCTTCTTCTTACTTATAAGGTTTTGAATAATCAGGTCCCATCTTATCTTAGGGACCTCATAGTACCATATCACCCCAATAGAGCGCTGGGGGGTTCCCATGATGCACTGAGTGTTTCTTTCTCTTTTTGCTCTGTATGCACCACTCTGCATTTAATCATTAGTGATTGATCTCTGCTCCCCTCCACAGCATGTCTTTTTCCTGGTTCTCTCCCTCAGCCCCAACCAGTCCCAGCAGAAGACTGCCCCTCCCTGAGCCTGGTTCTGCTGGAGGTTTCTTCCTGTTGAAAGGGAGTTTTTCCTTCCCACTGTCGCCAAGTGCTTGCTCACAGGAGGTCGTTTCAACTGTTGGGGTTTTTCTGTAATCACTGTATGGCTTTTGCCTTACAATATAAAGCACCTTGGGGCAACTGTGTGTTGTGATTTGGTGCTATATAAATAAAATTGGTTTTTTTTTTTTTTTTTTTATATCTAAGCTTCTCCAGTGGAATTACAGATAACATTTCTTTAACCCAGGATATAAATGATTGAGACTTCTCAGACTTCCAGTTACAAAGGACAAGCCTCCGAGCCTGGAGCGAGCTGAAGGCCACAGAATGAGATTGAGGGGTAGTTATGTTCATGTCCTTGTCTGACACACCAAATATAGCTGTTAGTGGAGAAGGCATCAAAAATACTGCTCCAGAACGAGTGTAGGGATGAACATTCATCCATATGTCCAGTAGTTGCAGGTTGTTAGTGGTATCTAATATATGTAGAATCTGTATCTGTATAACACCAGGACACCTTAACTCCAGCGAAATGCACTCTGTGCAGCATCTTAAACCAGATTAGACTGTCTTATACGGAGTGAGGTTGAGTAAATACGCTGTACAGCAGGCTCCCAAATCTCAGCTCCAATCTCAATATTGAGATCCTGCTCCCACACAGACTTAATTTTGCCCAAAGAAGACATATCCAATGTTTTATATAGTTTAGCAATGTTGCCTCTTGCGACTGGGTCCCAGTCCAATAATGTCACGGGTGTCCTTGCCTCAAATGTATGGAAATGAGTAGTGACTTCTGGCAAAACTTCGGGCCTGAAGGTTTCTAAAGAAGTGTGTTCTTGGTCTCTTGGCATGATCTCACTGAAGGGTTTCAAATGTTAGAAAGATGCCATCTGAGAACAAGTCACTAAAAAAGATAGACCCTTATTGTGTCATACTTGAAATCCTGCGTCACTCTGAGATACTGGAAATAGATGGTTTCCAGACAGGGGCATATACCTACACATAGCACCAAAATTAAAATGTTTTCTGAAATGGAACCAAGCTTAGAGAGATTCTTTAACAACTGGATTTTTTTATGCTATTAACTTTTATAGGCAGTGGAGAGCACAATCAAGAAATGGGAGAGGCGTGTCCAGATAAGAAAAAACTTCTATGCCCAAATGGGACCCCTCTTGCTTTTGTACATTGAGATCCAGTAAATTAACTTGGCAATATTTGCTGACCAGTTATAAAAAAAAGAAAATTAGGTAAACCTAGCCCTCCCATTGATTTGGGCATTTCCAGAAGAGATCACTTAGCTCTGGGGTGGACCCATGCCAAATAAAAGAGGAAATATGGGTATTAAGCTCCCGAAAGAAAGATTTAGGTAAGAACAACAGGATCATTTGGAATAGATATAAGAAATAAGGCAACACTGTTATTTTTATTGCATTAATCCTGCCTGCAAGGGACATAGGGAAAGATGTCCATTTAACTAGACCTAGCTTTGTCAGGATACGTGGTCGCATGGCACAGAAGGTGGGTGGACACAAATGCAAACTCTCAGACGATATACGTAAGATGTAATAATAAACTTTATCTCACAAACAGTCCAGCGTCCGGTACACAGAAAGGCAGGCAGCGTAGCAAAGGTACAGATGAGGGCAAGGCAAAAATATATGGTCAGGAACAGGCTGAGGTCAAAAGGCACAGAGAGACACAATATCAGAGGCTGAGGCAGAAGGCAAAATCTGGATAAACAGAATGAGGTCAATAAACACTGAGGCAAACAAGATGAATTCAAGGCTGGAATGAAGATACAAAGATCAACAAGCTGGCACCACAGTGAGGGAAGTGTGGGCATAAATAACAGGAGATGTAACAAGGTGCGTGTGTAATCAAGGGTTCTGGAAGGAGGTGTGGTCTGGTAAAGCAAAGAGACGGGATGAGACGTGAGAGCGAGAGAGAGAGAGAGAGAGAGAGAGAGAGAGAGAGAGAAAACAAAGCAGATAAAAGCAAGAGGAGTCAATGAATGAAAACCAGTGGTGATAATCGTGAAGTATAACGTGCCCACAGACCAACAACAGGAAACGTGAACAAAACAAAGGGCAAACTAGGAAACAGAGTGATACTGTAGACTAAAAATAGCACAAGAAGTGTTTATAGTCTTATTGTGAATAAGACTATAAACACAACTTGAACCAAATCTGAATATGACATCACAAACATGGGAAATAAGATAGAACCGATTATAACCCAAAGTAGAACAGAATGTGTCCGAAGTATAACTAATAACCATCACAGAAAATAAGAAACTAAACTATGGAATGACCAGAAAATAAAGAAAGAACAGAAACAAAACCAGAATCTACAGCAAAACAGATAGTGGAATGACAAAAAAATGATCACAGGAAACAATACCAAAAACAAAAATAATACAAGATAATAAAATGCCAAAGATACATAATAAACAGAACCAGAGAAAACACAATACAAAATGATCATTAAAGGGCAACCAAGAGGATCAAATAAGGGGAGGCAGATGACAATAGGATACAAACCCATAAGTTTGCCCCGAGCCAGGACCCACCCTGACAAACTTAGTAGTGTCCAACAGATTTTTGAAGTTATGGGTATATAAATCACTGTAAGAGTGAGAAACTGAGATTCCTAAATAGGTAAAGGATTGCTGTTCTACTTTAAATGGGAAAATGTCATAACTCAAATTTAAGGCTAGTTGATTGACAGGAAAAACAAGCGTTTTGAAAAGTTTAATTTATCACCTGTGATCCTTCCAAAATGATAAAACATATCTATAAGTCGCAGTAAGGATGCTAATGGATTAGATATGTAGAGGAGAAGCTCGTCCGCGTATAGCGAGGTCTTATGGATAGACCCCCCCCGCCTCATGATTCCAGTTATGTTCCCCTCCGCCCTGAGAGTGATAGCCAAGGGCTCAATAGTTAGTTTAAACAAATATAGTGAAAGGCAGCAGCCCTGCCTCACACCATGATGGAGGAGAAAGTAATTTGAAATTGTAGAGTTGGTGTGTACTGAAGCTTTAGGAGCGGTATAGAGAAGTCTAATCCAAGAGGTGAGTGTTGGGCCAAACCCAAATCTGTCCAGAACAGCAAAAAGGTATTTCCACTCGATCCGATCAAAGGCTTTCTCAGCATCAAGAGAAAGCACAACTTCCGCTTCCTGGAGAGAGCGAGAAGAATAGATTATAGTAAAGAGTCTACGCATGCTATAAAACTCCTGCCTGGCTGGTACAAAACCTGTCTGATCAGGGGTGATGACATTGGGAATATTTGCTTGGAGCCATTGCGTGAGAATTTTGTAGTTAGAAGAGAGAATACTAATTGGCCGATAGGCAACACAGTCCAGGGGTCTTTCCCTTTTTAGGAAGAACTGAAATTACCGCCTGGGTCATTGTTTCTGGTAATTGTTTTTTGTAATTATTTCTTGAAAAACTAAACAAAGGATAGGAGTTAATTCAGAAGAAAATGATTTGGAAAAAGTCCAAAGGGAATCCATCAGGACCTGCTGCCTTTCCACTTCGCATTGAGCCAATAGCTTGAGAAATTTCCTGGCATGTTATTGCAGAATCCAGGAAGGTTTTAACTTCAGAGCTGATGACAATCAGCTCTGAAGTTAACTCCAACAATCCTGAGGTTATTCTTTCTTGATCTCAGCTCATGATCTTCACATTTATCTTGCAGAGAGACAGTTAAGGCTCCCAAACATTTTATCTCACGCTTCAAAGTCTCTACATCATCAGAACAAGCTGTCAGGCTGCACTCCGTTTCCTCCAGCATGAGGTGTATGGACGCCACTTCCATGTTTATAGTAGTTTTTAAAGTCTTCAAATCCTGTTCTGATAGCGTGCGCATCTGAGTTGATAGACGCCATTTCATTCTCAAGCACATCCAACCTCCATTTTCATTATGCTGACAAAGTCCACTCGCAAGGAGGAGAGCAACTCATGGAGGCCGCGGTGCAGTTGTAGGTGCAGGTGTAGTTTGACGCACTCTGGCGCCACAGAATGCCATGGAACAATGTTGGTAATCAACAAAAACACTTAAAAAACACTTAATTAAAGGGACTTAAAATAGTCAATAACATAGTTGCTCTGCAGAGCCAGACCGCTACACTTCCTACTCCATTGCTTGCTCCGCGCCTGCTGATGGTGACCCCTCTTTTGTCTAAAACGCCTGGTGATGTCAAAGAGGCCGAGGCTTAAGAGGAACAATACCCAGCTGCTTATCCACAGAGGTGGTTCAATCCCAGTTTCAGTGATTAAAGGTCTGACCACATATGTGTTCCATCCACTCACTAAACCAGGTCATTCTGGTGAGGTCATTCTCCTCACCTGTAAAGTGGACCCTGGTTTACAACTACCTATGGAGATGGACAGAACGCACAACGGAGGGATTTTACCTAAAAGATGATGTACTGAAGGGAAAGTGGAGAGTTCTGAATGGGCAGATGAATGGAGTGTGTGTGTGAGCAGACAGCTCCTCCTCAGAACTATCGTGAAGAGGTTCTACGTCTGTTTGGTTCATAAGACCCTCCTAGCTGACTATGTCGGTATTAGGAAGACACAAATATGTTTTAAAACAACACTGGGACGTGGTCTCTTTATGTCACTCGTCACCCGTGTCAATTAGTAGAGAAGCCATTTTCTTAAGTTGTCATAGACTGTATCAGATCCGTTGCCTAAAACTAGGAAAGGTAGCGAGTTCCTGTGGACCATAATGAACGTTACTACTTGTTGAACTGAGTCTGTCCCAATAAGATATTTTCAATCCTAAACTGTCACTGGGGCACTCTTAGGGTTCTTCTCTCAATTTGTCTTGGCAAAACACCTGCAGCTTGATAAGGGAATAAATTTTGTGTTTTTTGAGTTTTCCAAGAGGTGATCTTGGTATTTCACAAACTGATTCATGAGCTTATCACCCTCAATCTGAAGGAACTCTTGAACAGGCTCAGACTCTAAAAATGATGTTGAAGACTGACACCATCGATGAGCCTGATGAATGGGATGTTGCTCTTTCATTTTTATTTATTTTTTTTTGCTTATATTTTGTTTGTTTTGTTTTTTGTTGTTGTTTTTGCTATGAGAGACTGTGTAAATGAATTTGCAGGATTTACCCTTTTGAATTGGTGTTTGGCCGTGAGGTCAGAGGCCCATTAAGGCCCCATTACACAGGACAGCATCCTTTGAAAGTCTGTTGTGCAGCCTAAAATTTTACGAGGAAGCAGAGGGGGCATGAAAACACCTTTCTGTGTAATTGCTTAGCATCCCTTGCGGGTTGTTGTTGTTTTTAACGTGGAGTTGGAGCACTACAGATGACATCACATTTCCACAGAGATCTGCACTGAGCAGAATGATTTTCCTGGTTTAACCCTCTGGGGTCCGAGGGCATTTTTTGGGCAGTTCACTCGCCTGGCATAAATGTTTTATTATTGCTGTTAACATCTCTCCCTGCATCCCACAATCAAGTTTTATGTCTTTTTTTTCAGAAGAAGCTGTGCTTTCATAATATACATGCTTTTGTTGTGTTTTATAAGTGTAATAAAGGTTTACAATCAGAAATAAGAAAGAAAAAAGTAAAGCGGAAATAACTTTCCACACACATTTATTCAAAACACACAGCAAACTATAATAAACAACTGTTTTGACACTTTATAAAGGTAATTTGAGGTCTTGTGTGAAAGTCTGTACAACAAAAAGGTTCAAACAATAAACACAAATGCACATTTTGAACAATATATACAAAATGGTCTATGCGTTTTGTTGTCCATTGATATGGTAAACAGTGCTTTATGCAGAGAAAGCAACAGAGTTATCCAGTAACATTCACATGCAAACTAGTGGAGCAATCCTGATAGTTACACACTCTTTGTTTGAGCACGTGACATTTTTTTTCCCGTTTTATTTATAAAGGGACCATGTACAATAAAAACATAAATGTTTCCATTTGATGCATTGTACCAGAGTTAGCTTAAAGCTAATTTACATCTGCAGTCCCTTGACAAATCACAGTTAAAACATAAATAATAAAACATCACAAAAACATAAACTCAAAACTGCAAAACTATAAATCACCCACACAGACATATACACTCACATCCACACAAACACATTCACACAATCCTATTTACATAATGTTTCAAAAAATTAGTGGTTACAGAATTGAGTACCTTTCAGAAAATTTTTCAATTTGTTCTTGAAACTTCCAATATAATCAGAGTTCTTGATGCCGTCAGGGAGAGCATTGCACTGAGTCGTGGCTTTCACAGAGAAAGCTGACTGACCAAAAGCAGTACGACGGAAAGGCACAGAACAGTCTCTTATTGAAGATATTCTGGTAGATCTTATGGACTGCACCGGACGAATATTAACAAATTCACATAATGGGGAAGGAGCCAAGCCATTCAAAATCTTGAAAGTAAGACACAGATTAAAGAACAGTTTATAGTTCTCAAAACTAAACAGATGCAGCTTTTCTAGAATCCTACAGTGGTGATATTGCATAGATTTTTTATCTAAAGTTTTTAACGTTTGTTTATATAGAGATTCCAGTGGCTTAATAGTTGTTTCTCCAGCCTGCCCCCAACATGTGATACAATATGACAAATGAGAAAAAAATCATAGCATGCATAAAGGTCTTTGCAGCGTCCATTGAAAGACAGCCTCTAATATGTCTAAAATGCATCAAATTATATCTGATTGTTTTGGTCATTTTTTTCCACATGTGACTTAAAATTAAGATTTGAATCAGTTACTCCTCCAAGATATTTAAAGTCCCTCACAATGTCAATCCTCTCAGCTTTTATAATGATTTCATCACTCACACTGGTTGGTTTTAGAAAAAACATACCTTTTGTCTTACTTATTTTAAGGCTGAGACATGACTGGTCAAGCCACTCCATAATCTTTTCCATAGCAGCTGTCAACTTCTTAGCTGCTAGTTCAGCAGTTTTTGCATGTGTGTATAAAACAGTATCATCAGCATACATTTGCAGATCCATGCCCTGACACACCTGTGGCAGATCATTAATATAAAGACTAAAGAGAAGGGGGCCCAAAACAGAACCTTGTGGCACACCCATTGTACACTTAATGTTATCAGAGAAAACATCCTTAACTTTAACACATTGCATCCTATCAGATAAATAAGAAGCCATCCATTGCAGCATTTCTGATGAAATCTTAAAATTTGAAAGTTTTGAAATAAGAACACTATGATTTACCGTATCAAATGCTTTTCTCAAATCAAAAAGAGAAGAACCAACTACCCCCCTTTATCTAATTTAAATTGTATCTGCTTGATGAGATGTACAGCTGAACAGATGAACAGCTGTTTCAGTGGAGTGATTGGGCCTAAAGCCAAACTGCAACGGATGTAAACAAAATTTACTATCTGCGAGATATGTAGTCAGTTGCTTAATTACAACCTTCTCAGCAACTTTTGAAAGCACTGGAAGTATACTTATTGGTCTGAAATTACTGGCTTCATGACGGTCACCAGACTTAAAGATAGGAGTGACAATGGCTTGCTTCCAAGCACTTGGAAAAACATTATGTTTTATTGATAAATTGATTAAGTGAGCAGTTGGTGGCACTAACGTAGCCTGGTGTTTTTTAATAAACATGGTATCGAGCTGAAAAACATCCCTACATTTGGAATTCTTCATTGATTCATTCATTCATTTGGAACTGATCATTTTGTTCACTTCTGTGACATCTGTTTGAGTCAAAACGAAAGCTTCATCAGGAGAAGTGATAGGTGTAATATCCAATTCCCTTTCAGTGAAATTTCTCCCAAGATCGTTTACTGAATCAATAAAATAATGATTAAGCAGACTTGTCATCCGTCAAAATTCCATCAATATTCAATTTAATTTCTTCTGGGACAAGTGGCTCATTCCTCATCAAATTATTGATGCCCTGCCATATTAGTTTGCTATTACCTTTAGCATTATGTAAAATATTAAGATAAAATTGAGATTTAGCATGCCTCAGTTCATAAATAACCTTATTCCTTAGGCCTTTAAAAATCAGCAAGTCTGTGCTCACTTTAGACTTAATGGCTTTTCTTAGCGCAGCATCCCTTTCCTTCATGAGTTTCCACACATTGTCAGTTAACCATGGTAGATTTTGTTTTCTTTTACATTTTTTCTGGATTTTAACAGTAAAACATTCTCTTACAGAGTTAATATTATTGACAAATATATTACAACTGCCCTCCAAATCCTCAGAGGCTGTTACATCCTCCGAGCTAAGATCACTGATTTCATTGTCAAACTCAGCTTGCCTACTTTTGGGTATGCCTAAGAAATTTGTTTGAGTTTTTGAAAGAAATTTAAACCTACGAGGTCTGTCCAAAAAGTAACGGACCTTTTCATTTTTTTTCAAAAACTACAGTCAACAAAAATATAAACGCAACACTTTTGGTTTTTGCTCCCATTTTGTATGAGATGAACTCAAAGATCTAAAACTTTTTCCACATACACAATATCACCATTTCCCTCAAATATTGTTCACAAATCAGTCTAAATCTGTGATAGTGAGCACTTCTCCTTTGCTGAGATAATCCATCCCACCTCACAGGTGTGCCATATCAAGATGCTGATTAGACACCATGATTAGTGCACAGGTGTGCCTTAGACTGCCCACAATAAAAGGCCACTCTGAAAGGTGCAGTTTTGTTTTATTGGGGGGGGATACCAGTCAGTATCTGGTGTGACCACCATTTGCCTCATGCAGTGCAACACATCTCCTTCGCATAGAGTTGATCAGGTTGTCAATTGTGGCCTGTGGAATGTTGGTCCACTCCTCTTCAATGGCTGTGCGAAGTTGCTGGATATTGGCAGGAACTGGTACACGCTGTCGTATACGCCGGTCCAGAGCATCCCAAACATGCTCAATGGGTGACATGTCCGGTGAGTATGCCGGCCATGCAAGAACTGGGACATTTTCAGCTTCCAAGAATTGTGTACAGATCCTTGCTGTTGTGTGGGCCGCCAGAAGAGGAGGTACTGCTGGCCCACCACCAGAGGGCGCCCTGCCTGAAGTGCGGGCTTCAGGCACGAGAGGGCGCTGCCGCCATGGACACAGCCGGGGGTGACAGCTGTCACTCATTATCTCCTGACAGCTGTCACTCATTCATGCTTCATCATCTCACTCCATAAAACCCGGACGTCATCTCCACCTCATCGCCGAGATATCGTCAAACCGTTCAGGTAATATTCTCAGCCTTGAAAGTGAACTGTGTATCAGTCTGAACTCTTTTTTGCAGCCGTTTTCCTGTGGTGTTCCATGTCTGTGAGACCGGCGTTCGGTGTGACCAGCAACGGCTCCGCTGCACACCTCTACCAGATAAGTGGGTAGACAGGAGCTGCACGAGTGTGTGTTAGAGGTGGAGGTGGCATTCCCACCGTTGTTGCTACTGGGTGTGCACACACCCATATCTTATTGTCTCTGCTCCCTGCCAGCAGTACCAGATCCGACCTTCGAAGACGGTGGCCACCTGGGGACTCGGGACTTGGCGGCTCCAGTATTCTCCGGGTTCGGTGGCGGAGGAAATCGTGTGGTTCCGGTTCATCTCAGGACAGACGTCTTCTATCCTCGAGCCTGCCCACACGTCACCCTAGTGATTGACTGTCTGTAAAATTTCACATTCCTCTGTGTTGTGCTCATTCACAACAGTAAAGTGTTCATATTTGACTCTTTCATTGTCCGTTCATTTGCGCCCCCTGTTGTGGGTCCGTGTCACTACACTTTCCCCAACACTTGCAACATGGGGCCGTGCATTATCCTGCTGCAACATGAGGTGATGTTCTTGGAGCCTCAGGATCTCATCACGGTATCTCTGTGCATTCAAAATGCCATCAATAAAATGCACCTGTGTTCTTCGTCCATAACAGACGCCTGCCCATACCATAACCCCACCGCCACCATGGGCCACTCGATCCACAACATTGACATCAGAAAATCGCTCACCCACACGACGCCACACATGCTGTCTGCCATCTGCCCTGAACAGTGTGAACCTGGATTCATCCGTGAAGAGAACACCTCTCCAACGTGCCAAACGCCAGCGAATGTGAGCATTTGCCCACTCAAGTCGGTTACGACGACGAACTGGAGTCAGGTCGAGACCCCGATGAGGATGATGAGCATGCAGATGAGTTTCCCTGAGACGGTTTCTAACAGTTTGTGCAGAAATTCTTTGGTTATGCAAACCGATTGTTTCAGCAGCTGTCCGAGTGGCTGGTCTCAGATGATCTTGGAGGTGAACATGCTGGATGTGGAGGTCCTGGGCTGGTGTGGTTACACGTGGTCTGCGGTTGTGAGGCTGGTTGGATGTACTGCCAAATTCTCTGAAACGCCTTTGGAGACGGCTTATGGTAGAGAAATGAACATTCAATACACGAGCAACAGCTCTGGTTGACATTCCTGCTGTCAGCATGCCAATTGCACGCTCCCTCAAATCTTGCGACATCTGTGGCATTGTGCTGTGTGATAAAACTGCACCTTTCAGAGTGGCCTTTTATTGTGGGCAGTCTAAGGCACACCTGTGCACTAATCATGGTGTCTAATCAGCATCTTGATATGGCACACCTGTGAGGTGGGATGGATTATCTCAGCAAAGGAGAAGTGCTCACTATCACAGATTTAGACTGGTTTGTGAACAATATTTGAGGGAAATGGTGATATTGTGTATGTGGAAAAAGTTTTAGATCTTTGAGTTCATCTCATACAAAATGGGAGCAAAATCAGAAGTGTTGCGTTTATATTTTTGTTGAGTGTATATGGATTTGAATCATGTACGTAGGCGTGAAAAAACTCACATGCGCACGAAGGTTCAAGCTTGGCTGATGTAATCACACGTGATTCAAATCCATATAGTTTTTGAAAAAAATAAAAAGGTCGGATACTTTTCTAACAGACCTCATATATATATAAATGAAAATAAATTGAAATTTCAAAGGAAACTATAAGACCAGAATTTGGAGTTAAAGGTATAATTTGAGTGAAACACTTCATCTGTGAAAAAAAATGAATGAATCTTAAAAATGTGGGATTTACCAGAGGAGTAAATTTTCACGTCTTTGGCCCTGCTGACCCAGAGATGAGTTTTCCATGACAAAGGTTGTTTAACACCTCCATCCTGACCGAGAGTGAACCCATGGGGTGGGGGATTTCCAAGGATTAAACTATTTTGCATTTCTAGTGATGTAATAACTGTTTTTATTGGTTTTAAAAGTACTAAATTTAGAAAGGTCAGCCCATTTGGGAGGAGTCGCTGACCTGTGAAGTGTATAAAAACGCATCGTCAGTCATTGTATTTTTGAAGCTGTCCTGCTGATCCTGAAGATTTTTTGGATTTGGCTTCGTTTTTGCCAGCAAAAATAAAAACTGTTGCTTTGAGACTTTGATTCTCTGATTTTCTGGATACTTTTGAGGAACTTTTATGATTGAGCAGCTAAAACACTTAGACTCATGTCTGGTGAGTAGGAACTTTATTCTAAATTCTCTACGACAAAAGCAGCAGAAATGTTTCTGTACCCTTCCCCATATTTGTGCCTTGAGACAATCCTGTCTCAGAGGTCTACAGACAATTCCTTTAACTTCATGCTTGGTTTGTCCTCTGACTGTCAACTGTGGGACCTTATATGTAGACAGGTGTGTGTCTTTCCAAATCATGTCCAATCAACTGGATTTATCCCAGGTGGACTCCAATTAAACTGAAGAAACATCTCAAGGATGATGAGGCACCTGAGCTCAATTCTGAGCTTCATGACTAAGACTGTGAATACTTATGGACATGTGATTTCTTAGGGTTTTTATTTTGAATAATTTTGCAAAAAAAAAAAAAACTAAACAAAAAAAAAAAAACGTGATTATGAGGTGTTTTGAGGAGAATTTTAAGGGGGAAAAAATGAATTCATTCCATTTTGGAATAAGTGTTGTGAAGGTGTCGTGACACGGACCCACAACAGGGGGCGTTAATGAAGGGACAATGGAATAGCCAAAAAGTAACAATTTAATGTTGTGAAGGTGCACAACGTAGTACAGACAAATACAAATATGCGGAATATCAATCTGACACAAGCTGACGTGTGGCAGGCTCGAAGATAGGAGACGTCCGGTGCGAGAAGAGCCGGATCCCACGCAGCTTCCACTACCAACGGATCTGAAGAACACCGGAGCCGCCAAGCCCTGCGCCCCAGGTGGCCACTGTCTTCAGTAGTCAGACCCGGTACTGCTGGCAGAGAACAGAAACAGTTCTGGGATGAGTGTGAGTTCTCACACTCAGTAATCCCACAGTCTGTATACAGTTAGGAGGGAGAACCTCCACCTCCGAATCACACACACGTGCAGCTCCTGAAATAACCACTTATCTGGGTGGGGTGGGAGGTGAAGCCGTCGCAGTCCACACCAAACGCCAACTCAGCAGACAGGGTATCCGTCCCAGGAAAACGGCTGCAAAAGAGATCAGACTAGTGCTCGAATAAGGTTCAGCAGAGAAATTACCTGTAGGGTAGAAGATTTCTCGGTGAGGAGGTGGAGTTGCAGTCCGGCCTTTGTAGTGGTGGTGATGGGTGACAGCTGGTGTTGATAGGTGACAGCTGTCACTTCCAGCGGCTCCGACGCCCTCTCGTGCTTGGAGCCCACACTCCAAGCAGGGCGCCATCTGTTGGTGGTGGGCCAGCAGTACCTCCTCTTCAGCGGCCCACACAACAGGACCCCCCCCCCCTCAACCAGGTTTGTCCGGGTGCCGGGCGTAGAAGTCGGCCAGGAGAGCCGGGTCCAGGATGAAGCTCCTTTTCACCCAGGAGCGTTCCTTGCGGCCATACCCCTCCCAGTCCACCAGATACTGGAAGCCCCGACCCTTGCGACGGATGTCCAGAAGCCGACGCACTGTCCATGCCGGCTCCCCGTCGATTATCCGGGCAGGAGGCGGTGCAGGTCCAGGGGTGCAGAGCGGTGAGGTGTGGTAAGGCTTGATCAGGGACACGTGGAAAACAGGATGGATCCGCAGTGAAGCTGGCAGCCGTAGCTTCACTGCGGCCGGGCTGAGGACCTTGGCGATGGGAAATGGTCCGATATACCTGTCTTTCAGTTTTTGGGAGTCCACTTGGAGCGGGATGTCCTTTGTTTACAACCATACCTCCTGCCCGGGCTGGTATGCAGGGGCCGGGGAACGCGGGCGGTCTGCATGGGCCTTGGCCCTCATCCGGTCCTTCAACAGGGCAGAACGGGCGGTCCGCCACACCCGGCGGCACCTCCTGAGGTGGGCCTGGACCGAGGGCACACCGACCTCTCCCTCCACAAGCGGGAACAATGGGGGCTGGTACCCCAAACACACCTCAAACGGGGAGAGGCCGGTGGCAGACGACACTTGGCTGTTGTGGGCGTACTCGATCCAGGCCAGATGGGTGCTCCAGGCCGTCAGGTGCGCGGAGGTAACGCAACGGAGGGCCTGCTCCAGCTCCTGGTTGGCCCGCTCTGCCTGTCTGTTCGTCTGAGGGTGATACCCGGACGAGAGACTCACGGTGGCCCCCAGTTCCCTGCAGAAACTCCTCCAGACCTGAGAGGAGAACTGAGGGCCACGGTCTGAGACAATGTCCACTGGTATCCCATGCAGACACACCACGTGGTGGACCAGGAGGTCTGCTGTCTCCTGGGCAGTAGGGAGCTTCAGCAGGGCCACGAAGTGGGCCGCCTTGGAGAACCGGTCCACTATCGTTAAGATGGTGGTGTTGCCCTGGGACGGCGGGAGGCCCGTGAGAAAGTCCAGGCCGATGTGGGACCAGGGGCGATGAGGCACCGGTAGGGGCTGGAGGAGTCCTGAGGTTTTCTTGTGGTCCGCCTTGCCCCTGGCACAGGTGGTGCAGGCCTGGACGTAGTCCCGGATGTCGGCCTCCATAGACGCCCACCAGAAGCGCTGCTGGACCACTGCCATGGTCCTGCGCACCCCGGGATGACAGGAGAGCTTGGAACCATGACAGAAGTCCAAAACCGCAGCTCTGGCCTCTGGTGGGACGTACATTTTGTTCTTCGTGCCGGTTCCCGGGTCCGGGTTCCGTGTCAGGGCCTCCCGGATGGTCTTCTCCACGTCCCAGGTTGAGAGTGGCCATGACAGTGGACTCGGGGATGATGGTCTATGGGGGGTCTGACAACTCTGGCTTCCTCTTCATGCACCCGGGACAGTGCATCCGACCGTTGGTTCTTCGTCCCGGGGCGGTATGTAATCTGGAAGTCAAAGCGCCCGAAGAACAGTGACCAGCGGGCTTGCCTGGGGTTCAACCGCTTGGCGGTCCGGATGTACTCCAGGTTCCGATGGTCCGTGAAAACTGTGAAGGGCACCGTCGCTCCCTCCAACAGGTGTCTCCACTCCTCAAGAGCCTCCTTCACTGCCAAGAGTTCCCGATTGCCGATGTCATAATTCCTCTCAGCCGGGGTCAACCTGCGGGAAAAATAGGCACAAGGGTGGAGGACCTTATCGGACTCCCCGCTCTGGGATAGCACGGCTCCTATCCCTGAGTCAGAGGCATCCACTTCCACTGTGAACTGGCGAGTAGGATCGGGCTGCACCAGAACTGGTGCAGTCGAGAACCGGCGTTTCAACTCCCTAAACGCGGCTTTGCACCGATCCGACCAGGTGAAGGGGACTTTTGTGGAGGTCAGGGCTGTCAGGGGGCTAGCTACCTGACTGTAGCCCTTAATGAACCTCCGATAGAAGTTCGCAAAACCGAGGAACTGTTGCAGCTTCCTACGGCTTGTTGGGTGGGGCCAATCTCTCACCGCAACCTTGGCCGGATCAGGGGCGACGGAGTTAGAGGAGATGATGAACCCCAGGAAGGACAAAGAAGTGCGGTGGAACTCGCACTTCTCGCCCTTCACAAACAGCCGGTTCTCCAACAACCGCTGTAGGACCTGACGTACATGCTGGACATGAGTCTCAGGGTCCGGAGAAAAGATGAGTATGTCGTCTAGATACACGAAGACAAACCGATGCAGGAAGTCCCGCAAGACGTCATTAACCAATGCTTGGAATGTCGCGGGGGCGTTTGTGAGGCCGAAGGGCATGACCAGGTACTCAAAATGACCTAATGGGGTGTTAAATGCCGTCTTCCACTCGTCTCCCTTCCGGATCCAAACCAGGTGGTACGCATTCCTAAGATCAAGTTTAGTAAATATTTGGGCTCCATGCAGGGGCATGAACACCGAATCCAACAGAGGTAAAGGGTATCGTTGCGAACCATGATCTCGTTCAGCCCTCTGTAATCGATGCATGGACGGAGTCCGCCGTCCTTCTTACCCACAAAAAAGAAACCCGCGCCCATCGGGGAGGTGGAGTTCCGGATCATCCCGGCAGCTAAGGAGTCCCGGATGTAGGTCTCCATTGATTCGCGTTCCGGACGTGAGAGGTTGTACAGCCTGCTGGATGGATACTCAGCGCCCGGGATCAAATCGATGGCGCAATCATACGGTCGGTGCGGGGGAAGGGCGAGTGCCAGATCTTTTCTGAAGATGTCAGCAAGATCGTGGTACTCACTTGGCACCGCCGTCAGATTGAGGGGGACTTTGACCTCCTCTTTAGCTGTCTCACTGGGTGGAACCGAGGATCCTAAACACTCCCGGTGGCAGGTTTCGCTCCATTGCGTCACAACCCCAGACGGCCAATCAATCCGAGGATTGTGTTTCAACACCCAAGGAAAACCCAAAATCACTCGGGAGGTAGAAGGTGTTACATAAAACACGATCTCCTCCCTGTGATTCCCAGACACCACCAAAGTCACTGGCTGTGTCTGGTGTGTGATTAATGGAAGAAGAGTGCCATCTAGTGCCCGTACCTTCACAGGGGAAGGCAGAGCCACCAGAGGGAGCCCTACTTCCTTTGCCCATCTGCTGTCCAGCAGATTCCCTTCCGACCACGTGTCTACAAGTGCTGGGGCGTGAAGGGTTAAATCCTCACTAAGGATTGTGACTGGGATTCGTGCTGATTTTCGGGGTTCCCCCGCGTGCGTGTTATGGCCCACCCTTAGCCCAGTTTCTAAGGACGGGCGTTGTAGTTTGACCGTTTGGGACAGTTCCTCTGTATGTGACCACTAGATCCACAGATAAAACACGCCCCGCGGGCCAGCCTCCTTTGTCTGTCATTTGATTTAATCTTGGCCCTGCTCGTGTCCATAGCTTCGTCAGCAGGGGGAGCTGTAGCCACACGGGGCCCTCTGGCTGTGGAGCGTGGGGATGACGGCACCCTTTCGGACCCGGAAGGAAGAGGGACGGCCCGTGCCTGGTCACGCCCCCCGCCCTGCTCCCGACGGTGTTCCTCTAAACGGTTGTCTAAGCGTATAACCAGGTCGACAAGCCCGTCAAAATCCCGCGGTTCCTCCTTAGCCAGCAGATGCTCCTTCAGGACCGGAGACAGTCCGTTTATGAAGGCGGCGCGAAGTGCAATGGTATTCCAGCCGGACCTCGCAGCCACGATGCGGAAGTCGACTGCATACTCGGCTGCACTCTGGCGCCCCTGTCGCATTGACAGTAGCACGCTCGAAGCGGTCTCGCCTCTGTTGGGATGATCAAAAACCTGTTTGAACTCCCTTACAAACCCAGCGTATGATGTTAGGAGCCGTGAGTTCTGCTCCCAGAGCGCCGTAGCCCAGGCGCGTGCCTCTCCTCGAAGCAAATTAACAACATAAACCACCCGGCTAGCGTCTGACACGTACATGACGGGACGCTGTGCAAAGACGAGCGAGCACTGCATTAGGAAGTCCGCGCATGTCTCGACACAACCTCTGTACGGCTCCGGAGGGCTTATGTATGCTTCAGGGGACGGTGGGGGGGTCGTTGAACGACCAGTGGAACGTCTGTGTCTGACAAGGGACCAGCAGGAGGAGGTGCTGCAGTAGCGCCTTGATCGGGCGCCTCCACCCTGGCGGGGAGAGTCTCCATCCTCCGACTGAGGATAACGTTGTGCTCGGTTACCAGATCCAACCAAGCAGTGAAAGCGGTTAGTATTTGCTGCAGCTCCCCTAACACGCCTCCTGCTGGCGCCTGTGCACCTTGCTCTTCCATTGGCCGTTCAGGCTCGAGTTGACGCCCCTCAGGATCCATGACGCTGGCCGAGAAATCCTGTTGTGAAGGTGTCATGACACGGACCCACAACAGGGGGCATTAATGAAGGGACAATGGAATAGCCAAAAAGTAACAATTTAATGTTGTGAAGGTGCACAACGTAGTACAGACAAATACAAATATGCGCAATATCAATCTGACACAAGGTGACGTGTGGCAGGCTCGAAGATACCGGAGACATCCGGTGCGAGAAGAGCCGGATCCCACGCAGCTTCCACTACCAACGGATCTGAAGAACACCGGAGCCGCCAAGCCCTGCGCCCCAGATGGCCACTGTCTTCAGCAGTCAGACCCGGTACTGCTGGCAGAGAACAGAAACAGTTCTGGGATGAGTGTGAGTTCGCACACTCAGTAGTCCCACAGTCTGTATACAGTTAGGAGGGAGAACCTCCACCTCCGAATCACACACACCTGCAGTTCCTGAAATAACCACTTATCTGGGTGGGGTGGGAGGCGAAGCCGTCGCAGTCCACACCAAACGTCAACTCAGCAGACAGGGTATCCGTCCCAGGAAAACAGCTGCAAAAGAGATCAGACTAGTGCTCGAATAAGGTTCAGCAGAGAAATTACCTGTAGGGTAGAAGATTTCTCGGCGAGGAGGTGGAGTTGCAGTCCGGCCTTTGTAGTGGTGGTGATGGGTGACAGCTGGTGTTGATAGGTGACAGCTGTCACTTCCAGTGGCTCCGACGCCCTCTCGTGCTTGGAGCCCGCACTCCAAACAGGGCGCCATCTGGTGGTGGTGGACCAGCAGTACCTCCTCTTCAGCGGCCCACACAACAATAAGGCTATAACATAAAAACAGTCACTGTGAATGTGTGGCATGTTGGTGTGCAGTGCACCTTTAAGGTGCACAGTGCCCGTTCATACACACACCACCTGGAGTGGGGTTCGGTGGTGGTGAGCCTTAGAGCCTGGAATTCTGTCGCGGCGCTCTCCCCCTCCTCCTGTTGTTTTCCTGAATTAAATGACAATCCAAAACCACTCAGCTTGGCCACAAATACTTTCCGGATGCTTGATACAGTAGTGATGGAACACGGACAGCGCGAACGTGGTTCTCTCAATGCGTGGTGCCGGCAGACATTTTCACACTTTTATTCTTCTTTAAAACTCTGTGCGGCTCTGTGAGTGACACAGCTGAAGCTCTGTGACGTGTTCCAGTTATTCTGAATCACTAAACTCTCTGAACCAAATCCACAGTGGCCTGAACTCATTTCTTGAATCAAGTCACCTTTTTGGCAAAACCTTAAGCAGTTTTCACCTCGTTAGACACAATTTGCAAAACTCTAAACACGTTCTTATTCACTCAACATCGTTAGACTTGTGCTGCTAAATTATAAACGTATGCAGCAAAATGTGAACACAGCTGTCAGCTTCTACACACAACAACACACACATTTCACATGATGTGACCAGACACAGTGGGCAGGATAAAGGTCAGGTCAGAGTGCACAGGTGGCACACGTGCATCTGTCTGCCACGGACAGAAACATCCAGAGAGGCAGAGGAGGAAGGGTTCATGTGAGAGGACCAGGAACCATCATTGCTGATGTTCAGCAGCCCTGCCTCCTGTGTGTCAGCTTCAAATGCACTCTGAGCTTCACAGTGGAGTTGAGTGGAGAAGGATTTTCATTCACCAAAGCAGATCAGATGTAGATATACCTTCTGACAAATTGTAGCTGAACTTTCAGGTCTTTTTTAAGAAATTCCTCCTCTGTGCCTCTTCATCATGAAGCTGGATAACTGGTGATACAAAATGTAAAACATGCACTGTGCATAACTTCTCCAATCACAGCCACAGAAGCCTGTAACTTCTTCTGGGTTGTCTGGGTGTCTTTCCTCACTCGTCTCCTTCTTGCACAGTCACTCAGTTTTTGAGAGCTGTCTACTCCACACAGATTTACCACCGAGTGTCATATGGTTTGTATTCTTTCATAGTAAGACCCTTCAGCTGCTCCCTTATTTGCACTCAGGGTCACCACAGCAAATCCAAGGTGGATCTGCATGTTGAATTGGCACAGGTTTTACGCCGGATGCCCTTCCTGACGCAACTCCACATTACATGGAGAAATGTGGCAGGGGTGGGATTTGAACCGTAACCCTTCTGAACTGAAACCAAGTGCATTAACCACTTGGCCACCACCCCTGCACATTTGTATTTCTTCATAATTGATGTAAATAAAGTTCAAGACATGGCAGCTTCACCAGAGAGCCTCGTCCACAATGACCACAAAAGACTTCAAGCGGTCATAGATGTGACAGCTTTTACCAACTGCTTACATCCAAAAAGTGAATGCTGAGACTAAAACTTCGAATCCAAAACTTCTTGTAACAGTCGCTAAAACACAATGTGACAATACCTTAAACACATTTCCTGATTTGCACTTTGTTGCAATTCTTCAACACAGTTGTTGCAGAACATGACACACAGCTTCCTACATTAGACACTGAACTGCAAAACACATCTGGTAATTGGAAATACTTATGCAAACATCTGAAAACACTCACACAGAAAACTCACCACCAAACAATCCGACCTTTGGCACCACAAATAGAGCTCAGGTAAGACATTTAGTCAAACCTGCAATCATGGAGGCGATAAGACCCAGAGAAAGGCGAAGATGACAAGGAAGACAAAGACAGATATCAAATCAAATCAATTTAATTTATATAGCGCCAAATCACAACAAACAGTTGCCCCAAGGTGCTTCACACTGCAAGGCAAAAGCCACACAATAATCACAGAAAAACCCCAACGGTCAAAACGACCCCCTATGAGCAAGCACCCGGCGACAGTGGGAAGGAAACCCCCCCCCTAACAGGAAGAAACCTCCAGCAGAACCAGGCCCAGGGAGGGGCAGTCCCCTACAGGGACTGGCAGGGGCCGAGGGAGAGAACCAGGAAAAAGACATGCTGCGGAGGGGAGCAGAGATCAACAACCAATGATTAAATGCAGAGTGGTGCATACAGAGCAAAAAGAGGTGAATAAAAAGAAAGAGTGCATCATGGGAACCCCCCAGCAGTCTAAGTCTATAGCAGCATAACTAAGGGATGGTTCAGGGTCACCTGATCCAGCCCTAACTATAAGCTTTAGCAAAAAGGAAAGTTTTAAGCCTAATCTTAAAAGTAGAGAGGGTGTCTGTCTCCCTGATCTGAATTGGGAGCTGGTTCCACAGGAGAGGAGCCTGAAAGCTGAAGGCTCTGCCTCCCATTCTACTCTTACAAACCCTAGGAACTACAAGTAAGCCTGCAGTCTGAGAGCGAAGCGCTCTATTGGGGTGATATGGTACTACGAGGTCCCTAAGATAAGATGGGACCTGATTATTCAAAACCTTATAAGTAAGAAGAAGAATTTTAAATTCTATTCTAGAATTAACAGGAAGCCAATGAAGAGAGGCCAATATGGGTGAGATATGCTCTCTCCTTCTAGTCCTCGTCAGTACTCTAGCTGCAGCATTTTGAATTAACTGAAGGCTTTTTAGGGAACTTTTAGGACAACCTGATAATAATGAATTACAATAGTCCAGCCTAGAGGAAATAAATGCATGAATTAGTTTTTCAGCATCACTCTGAGACAAGACCTTTCTAATTTTAAAGATATTGCGTAAATGCAAAAAAGCAGTCCTACATATTTGTTTAATATGTGCTTTGAATGACATATCCTGATCAAAAATGACTCCAAGATTTCTTACAGTATTACTAGAGGTCAGGGTAATGCCATCCAGAGTAAGGATCTGGTTAGACACCATGTTTCTAAGATTTGTGGGGCCAAGTACAATAACTTCAGTTTTATCTGAGTTTAAAAGCAGGAAATTAGAGGTCATCCATGTCTTTATGTCTGTAAGACAATCCTGCAGTTTAGCTAATTGGTGTGTGTCCTCTGGCTTCATGGATAGATAAAGCTGGGTATCATCTGCGTAACAATGAAAATTTAAGCAATACCGTCTAATAATACTGCCTAAGGGAAGCATGTATAAAGTGAATAAAATTGGTCCTAGCACAGAACCTTGTGGAACTCCATAATTAACTTTAGTCTGTGAAGAAGATTCCCCATTTACATGAACAAATTGTAATCTATTAGACAAATATGATTCAAACCACCGCAGCGCAGTGCCTTTAATACCTATGGCATGCTCTAATCTCTGTAATAAAATTTTATGATCAACAGTATCAAAAGCAGCACTGAGGTCTAACAGAACAAGCACAGAGATGAGTCCACTGTCCGAGGCCATGAGAAGATCATTTGTAACCTTCACTAACGCTGTTTCTGTACTATGATGAATTCTAAAACCTGACTGAAACTCTTCAAATAGACCATTCCTCTGCAGATGATCAGTTAGCTGTTTTACAACTACCCTTTCAAGAATTTTTGAGAGAAAAGGAAGGTTGGAGATTGGCCTATAATTAGCTAAGATAGCTGGGTCAAGTGATGGCTTTTTAAGTAATGGTTTAATTACTGCCACCTTAAAAGCCTGTGGTACATAGCCAACTAATAAAGATAGATTGATCATATTTAAGATCGAAGCATTAATTAATGGTAGGGCTTCCTTGAGCAGCCTGGTAGGAATGGGGTCTAATAAACATGTTGATGGTTTGGATGAAGTAACTAATGAAAATAACTCAGACAGAACAATCGGAGAGAAAGAGTCTAACCAAATACCGGCATCACTGAAAGCAGCCAAAGATAACGATACGTCTTTGGGATGGTTATGAGTAATTTTTTCTCTAATAGTTAAAATTTTGTTAGCAAAGAAAGTCATGAAGTCATTACTAGTTAAAGTTAATGGAATACTCAGCTCAGTAGAGCTCTGACTCTTTGTCAGCCTGGCTACAGTGCTGAAAAGAAACCTGGGGTTGTTCTTATTTTCTTCAATTAGTGATGAGTAGAAAGATGTCCTAGCTTTATGGAGGGCTTTTTTATAGAGCAACAGACTCTTTTTCCAGGCTAAGTGAAGATCTTCTAAATTAGTGAGACGCCATTTCCTCTCCAACTTACGGGTTATCTGCTTTAAGCTACGAGTTTGTGAGTTATACCACGGAGTCAGGCACTTCTGATTTAAAGCTCTCTTTTTTAGAGGAGCTATAGCATCCAAAGTTGTCTTCAATGAGGATGTAAAACTATTGACGAGATACTCTATCTCACTTACAGAGTTTAGGTAGCTACTCTGCACTGTGTTGGTATATGGCATTAGAGAACATAAAGAAGGAATCATATCCTTAAACCTAGTTACAGCGCTTTCTGAAAGACTTCTAGTGTAATGAAACTTATTCCCCACTGCTGGGTAGTCCATCAGAGTAAATGTAAATGTTATTAAGAAATGATCAGACAGAAGGGAGTTTTCAGGGAATACTGTTAAGTCTTCAATTTCCATGCTATAAGTCAGAACAAGATCTAAGATATGATTAAAGTGGTGGGTGGACTCATTTACATTTTGAGCAAAGCCAATTGAGTCTAATAATAGATTAAATGCAGTGTTGAGGCTGTCATTCTCAGCATCTGTGTGGATGTTAAAATCGCCCACTATAATTATCTTATCTGAGCTAAGCACTAAGTCAGACAAAAGGTCTGAAAATTCACAGAGAAACTCACAGTAACGACCAGGTGGACGATAGATAATAACAAATAAAACTGGTTTTTGGGACTTCCAATTTGGATGGACAAGACTAAGAGTCAAGCTTTCAAATGAATTAAAGCTCTGTCTATATATAAACTTTTGAACAGGGCAGCAAACGCTATATCCATCCAATATTATTGTGTTTTTAACATTTTAAAAGGTATTTATGACATAAAATGACAAGAAATAATAAAATAATGAAACTGGCTGAAGTTGTGGTTTTTACAGTAGATAAAAAAAAATTACAAATCTTTAATCGTTACTTAAAAAAAATTCCTGAGACAATATCCCATCAACACCACGACAAAGTGTATGATCATTAGAAACAGTATAACTATTCCAAAAATATTTCAGTCATGGCAGATATATACCGTCAGACAGTTTAAAAAATGCTCCGATTTGGCTGCACTGCTTCCTCGCCATAGCAACCACCCTCTTACTACATTTTCCTAGAAATACACATACGAGGTCTGTTAGAAAAGTATCAGACCTTTTTATTTTTTGCAAAAACCATATGGATTTGAATCATGTGTGATTGCATCAGCCAAGCTTGAACCTTCGTGCGCATGTGTGAGTTTTTTTATGCCTGTCGGTTGCGTCATTCGCCTGTGAGCAGGCTTTGTGGGAGGAGTGGTCCAGCCCCCTCGTCAGATTTTTATTGTCAGGAAAATGGCTGAGCGACTGCCACAGACGGCCCACAGCGGCTGAGGGCGCACCGCGCTTCGAGCGGCCATCGACAGGCTGAAACGACCAGATCATTTCCAAAGTGAAGGCTGTGTTGATCCGGGACGTCGTCTGAGAAATGGCGAGAGAGGTGGACATAGCACTTTTTCGGCACATTACACTGTTACAGGAGATTTTGTAATGAAAGACGTGCGGCGGAATTTGCGCGTCAGGACGGAGCCGTGTAATGGTGCAGAACAAAAAGCACCTCCGTGCTGGAAGTCTCACGGGACATGCCCAGCTCTTCCACTATTCAGAAGATTCAGACGGCTTTGGGTGGCTTTTCAGTCGAGTGAGTATCCGAGAAATTGTCGAAGATCTGGGCATGTCACATGTCCTGTGAGACCAACACGGAGGTGCTTTCGTTCCGCGCCATTAGCGGCTCCGTGGCGAATTCCTCTGCTCCTGTTTTCATGACAAAATCTCCTTTAACAGTGGAATGTGCCGGAAAAGTGCTGATGCCCACCTTTTCTGCCATTTCTCTGGTAGTCAGATGACGTCCGGATCAACACAACATTCAGTTTGGAAATTATCTGGTCGTTTCAGCCTGTTGATCGCTGCTCGGAGTGCAGCACGCCCACGCCATTGTGCGCCGTTTTTAAACCGGCTGTAACACTTCTTAATCTATGTGATGCCCATAAAATCCCTGAAAGCCATCTGAATTTTCTGAATGGTGTCCACCTGGCTGTCTCTCACAGTTTCTGGAAAAATTTGATGCAGCGCTGCTCCAGCCATTCAGACATTTTCCTCACAATGAAAATCCGACGAGGGGGGAGGACCAGTGCTCACTCAAAGCCTGCTCACAGGCGAATGACGCAACCAACAGGCGTGAAAAAACTCACGCATGTGCACGAAGGTTCAAGCTTGGCTGATGCAATCACACGTGATTCAAATCCATATGGTTTTTGCAAAAAATAAAAAGGTCCGATACTTTTCTAACAGACCTCGTATAGTCTAGTCGGCTGCTCATGTTGTGTTCTGGGTCACCATACAGCCTGGTCGGATACGGCCTGATCCGCATTCATATTTGGCACAAGTTTTACGTTGGATGTCCTTCCTGACGCAACTCCAGTGTAACCCGGAGAAACACACACACCCGCTGGTGTTCCAAAGAGGTCTCCCATCCAAGTACTAACCAGGTACTGCACTGCTTAGCTTCTGAGATCTGATGGGATCAGGCTGACACAGGGCACATCGGCTGCTCTATATATGAAAAAAAAAAAAAATAAATAAATATATATATATATATATACACACACACACACACACACACACACACACACACAGAACAAAAATGTAAATGCAACACTTTTGTTTCTTGTAAGTCAACGTAAAATACAAGCTCCATCAGAGACGGACCACACTGCTCCAGTCATTACTGGAGAAGACATGATGAAGAACAGGTGCCTACATGATGTGACTGGCAGCAGGACCAGCTGCAGCTGCCCCCCTCCTCAGGTCATCCAGGGATGGACCAAGGAACCTCATGATGGGAAAATACCTGGCCAAGACGTACAGACTGTACATGTGTGGTCATTCAATCTCTGGGGGTAGGTATGTGACAAACAAAATGTCATGATCTGGACTTGTATCATGTTTTGTCTGTTTAGTTTTTTCTTGTTTCAGTGTGTGATTTTGATCTGTCTGTCAAACCTGATACAAAATTAACTTAAAGGATTTGTAACATAAATAATGTGGTTGGAAAGAGCTTAAATGGTGTTTACATATTTGTATGTCAAATATGAAGAAAGTTATAAGCATTTGAAATATGGAAGAGCTTAGTAATTTTTGTCTTTGTTCTTCAAAGAAATACAACAAAAATCTGTGACCAGTTTCTCCTGATTTACATTTCAAAATGATGGTATACACACACACACACACACACACCTTCTTCAACCGCTTAGTCCAGTCTAGGGTTGCGGGAGGTTGGAGCCTATCCCAGCAGTCATAGAGTGCGAGGCAGGGTACACCCAGGACAGGACACCAGTCTGTCACAGGGCCACATATAGACAAACACATTCACACCCGCACGCACACCTACGGACAATTTTTTAAGAGTTTCCAGTCCACCTAACCTGCATGTCTTTGGCTGTGGGAGGAAGCTGGAGCACCCGGACAGAACCCATAGAAACACGGGGAGAACATGCCAACTCCACACAGAAAGGCCACATGGTGAGAATTGAACCCATGACCTTCTCGCTGGGAGGCAACAGTGCTAACCACTAGCCACCATGCTGCTGATGGTACTCTGTCAAACCTAATTATTATCCCATGTAAACATGTGATTTGCAACAATCCACTGTTTAAACACTGTTTTCTGACAGTAGTTTCCAAGGTAAAAAAAAACGTCAATTTCGCCATGTTCTCCGTCTTGCTCGACATCGGTTTTGGAGGATCATAATAATATCAATCAATCAATTTCAATCAATTTTATTTATATAGCGCCAAATCACAACAAACAGTTGCCCCAAGGCGCTTTATATTGTAAGGCAAGGCCATACAATAATTATGTAAAACCCCAACGGTCAAAACGACCCCCTGTGAGCAAGCACTTGGTGACAGTGGGAAGGAAAAACTCCCTTTTAACAGGAAGAAACCTCCAGCAGAACCAGGCTCAGGGAGGGGCAGTCTTCTGCTAGGACTGGTTGGGGCTGAGGGAGAGAACCAGGAAAAAGACATGCTGTGGAGGGGAGCAGAGATCGATCACTAATGATTAAATGCAGAGTGGTGCATACAGAGCAAAAAGAGAAACACTCAGTGCATCATGGGAACCCCCCAGCAGTCTAAGTCTATAGCAGCATAACTAAGGGATGGTTCAGGGTCACCTGATCCAGCCCTAACTATAAGCTTTAGCAAAAAGGAAAGTTTTAAGCCTAATCTTAAAAGTAGAGAGGGTGTCTGTCTCCCTGATCTGAATTGGGCGCTGGTTCCACAGGAGAGGAGCCTGAAAGCTGAAGGCTCTGCCTCCCATTCTACTCTTACAAACCCTAGGAACTACAAGTAAGCCTGCAGTCTGAGAGCGAAGTGCTCTATTGGGGTGATATGGTGCTACGAGGTCCCTAAGATAAGATGGGACCTGATTATTCAAACCTTATAAGTAAGAAGAAGAATTTTAAATTCTATTCTAGAATTAACAGGAAGCCAATGAAGAGAGGCCAATATGGGTGAGATATGCTCTCTCCTTCTAGTCCCCGTCAGTACTCTGGCTGCAGCATTTTGAATTAACTGAAGGCTTTTCAGGGAACTTTTAGGACAACCTGATAATAATGAATTACAATAGTCCAGCCTAGAGGAAATAAATGCATGAATTAGTTTTTCAGCATCACTCTGAGACAAGACCTTTCTGATTTTAGAGATATTGCGTAAATGCAAAAAAGCAGTCCTACATATTTGTTTAATATGCGCTTTGAATGACATATCCTGATCAAAAATGACTCCAAGATTTCTCACAGTATTACCAGAGGTCAGGGTAATGCCATCCAGAGTAAGGATCTGGTTAGACACCATGTTTCTAAGATTTGTGGGGCCAAGTACAATAACTTCAGATTTATCTGAGTTTAAAAGCAGGAAATTAGAGGTCATCCATGTCTTTATGTCTGTAAGACAATCCTGCAGTTTAGCTAATTGGTGTGTGTCCTCTGGCTTTTGAGAATAATACAGTGAACAAGGCTGACATATTATGTCCCTGTTTGCCATCACTGGATGTTTGTATGAATCACCAAGTTCACACAGATCATTAAAAAATAAACAGTCTTACAGACCACTTACACACATACACACATGTAGCTGAACACACAAAGTAGCCTATATTAATATTTTATTGAATATGGCTGCATGCAGCATCTGACACTTTCTCAATGCAGTTCATAAAAATAAATTGGTCAGTCAAAAGACCTCTCTGTCTCACAGTCACACACACATGCACACATAGACACAGACAGACAGACACACACACACACCTTAATCAATATTGTTTAACTTTGTGTGGAAAAAATGCAGAGAACGTTAGGTCGTAAAAATAAATAGAGGACTTCCGGTTATGGCCACAAGCTAGAAAGTCGCGCTCGAGCCTGCTCTCTGTAACAATCCTGACCAATCCTTACATCTGGACATAAAACCACTCCAAAGCTGGGAATTTGTTGCAATAATGCCTGCCGGTGGAACGGTCGGTAAGGAAAAGTTAAACTCTACGCAGTCTAAATTAACAGACTTTGGGTCGCCTGGCACGGAGCTGAGAACTAGCAAAGAAGCTAATGCTACTAGCAATGACACTAATAATGATGTAGCAGACATCGCTGACCAACAACTGCATGTGGTTAAAGAGGAAATACAGGGAGAGATACGCAGTTTGAAAGAAACGTTTACGGGAAGATTTGATGGCATCCTGAAAGCGATAGAAGATACAAGAAAGGAGATATCTGACTGCACAGAGCGGCTGTCTCAGGCCGCGGTGCGGCTGTCTATGGTGGAGGACGAGCAGGTGGACCTAAAAAGCGTTATCGAAAAACTACAGAAAAGAAACAAATATCTTGAGGACAAAATGGTTGACGTGGAAACAAGATCCTGTCTGAACAATCTCAGGTTTGTGGGTCTCCCTGAAAACTGAGGGCTATGACGTGCGGCTTTTTGGAGAACTGGCTTCCAGAAGTGCTGGATCTTAACTCTATCCGTAACGCACTAGTTCTGGAGAGAGCGCACCGCGTTGGGCCAAAGAGGGGCACCGATGCCCCACCAAGAACGGTAATCATGCGATTTCTTAACTACAAGCAGAAAGAAATTGTATTCAAAGCGGTGAAAGCGAAGCAAGATCTCCTCTACAAGAACCATCGTGTGACGCTGTATATTGACATGGCCACAGAAACACACAGGCAGCGTAAACAGTTTGACGCTGTTTGCGACCAGCTGCGGCAGCTTGGAGTGAAGCATGGCATCCTTTCTCCAGCCACGTTAGTGCTGACATACAAGGAGGTGGTCCACAAGTTTAGATCCCCAACGGAGGCCAAGATTTTTGTTAAGAAGATCCAGATGGACACTGAAGAAACAAACTGACTGGTATGTGGGTGCTGATAGTTTGCAGTTTTGATATGAGTATCATATGTTTGTGGCTATTATCTGTTTGAAAGCTCAACATTTATAATGTAAAATATTTAATTTGAAGTGAGGCTTATTTCTATTTTTTATTTTCTCTTTCTTTAAACAGAGCAAATGTTAGTACTGTCTGAAAAGGATTTATCACTTGAAAATAGTAGCAGGTGAGCATAGAAATTTGTTATATTACAAACAGTAGCTCAGATCTAGCGATCTGGAAATGTTAGTGGTTGGAAGTGAACTTCAGGTAACCCCCTGAAGTATCTGGGAAATGGGGGTTTGTTTGTGTGTTCGTAGCTTTTAGTTTGTGTTCTAATGTGTGTTACCTCTCAGACACATTTATATTTGCCAGTATTAAGGTATGGTGCATTTTCCTGTTTTTTTGTTTTTTTATTTTGCTTTGTTTCTGATAAAATGGCACAAAAGTTTGAAATCAAAATTACTTCCTGGAATTGCAGGGGGTCCGTGTGGTGAGGCAAATTATGAACAAAATGAAAGATTTAAATTGTAAAATATTTTTTTGCAGGAGACCCACACTGTGGAAGATGAAAATATCAAAATAAGCAGGAGGTGGCAGGGCTCTTTGCACGCATCTTCATTTACATCTAGAGCTCGAGGTTTAATTACATTAATTCATAAATCCATACCCTTCCATGTCACAAATATAAATAAAGACAAATTTGGAAGATATCTGATCATTCAGGTAACTATTTTAAAGAAGCTATTAACTTGGTGAATTTATATGGACCAAATTCAGATGATGACCATTTCTTTACGAATTTTTTCTTAAGGCCTGGTGCAAATTTTTGTGTTTTTCAGGTGAAGCCAGACTTTTATCTGCTACAAAAACATACACAATAAGTGTGTTTAATCATTTTGTGCTATGTTTTGTTGTAAACTGCTATGTCAATACCTGTTTCAAATTTCAGGGCAATCTGAGCATCAGTTCAAAAGATACACACTTCTGAACAACTAGAAATCGTCATTTTTTTAGCACTTTAGCGTGACATGCATTTTTTGAGCAATGTAAAGGTCTCCACTTTAAAATAATGTGTAATAATTTGCCATGGGAAAGTGTGCTCAGATGCAGCCACGGCCGTTCTGATTCATTCACTACCACTTGTATGTTGATACTCCGTGTACATGTCAAACAGTGCCAATGTGACTCCAAAGTAGCAAATGAAGCCAAAAATACAAATTTTAACAATTTCTGTCTGACAGCTTTGTGTACCTGTTGGTTCTAGGTATTGTATGTAGTTTTAGCTCTCCTAGCTCAGGTAGAGGGTACCTCTATTGCATTTTATGCCTAATTTCCCTGTATGCATGTCATAGCTACTTGCTTGTATCCTTTTTTCTTCCTGTAAAAAAGTTGTCCCAACCCTAACGTTAAGTTTACTGCTGCACCCAGTCTTGCTCAGGCATGCTACTAACACTTCTCTACAACAATATTTTTCCTTAACAGTAACTCAGTTTTTTACCACGAAAAGGGATGCCCCTGCCTTTTTGTATTTACAGCTAACATTGAAATTGGTTGCATGTCCCGACCCTAACATTCTGTCCCAACCCTAACGCCTTCTGTTTTGCACCCATGCTTACCAAAGGGCAGCTTTCTGGCTTTAAACCAATAGTTCTTTGCACTGCTTACTAGTTATATGTGGCTTTGCTTGTTCATTTCTCAAGATAGTTCTATTTGTAGATTGATTATATATGAATATTCAGAATGCATTTTTCAAGAGGCCACACAACTCCATATCTAAAAATATGGTACCTAATGTTAAATTCATGTTGTAATATCCCTTTATGCATAGGAGCACCTGACAGTGGAGTCAGAGAATGCTGCAATGAAGCAGGATGTGTTCAAGCAATGTGATGAGGTGCCATGTATACAAGGAAAGGAACTGGGTCAGGACACAATCTAGAAAAGCAAAGTTTGACCAGCAATGGTGTTTCATTTCAGAAGTATGGAGAAGCTCACAGTGAAGATACCATTCCCTAAACCTCAGACAAGGAGAAATGCTAGACAGTCAGTGTACAAAGCTCCACAGACTACTCCTGTCTCTGCTGGTGCGGCCAGGCAACGCAGATTTTGGCAAGCTCACAAGTCTGACACAGTGTATGCACAAAAGAACAAGGAAAAATGCCTACAGTACAGAGCTCAACTGAAGAAGAAATGTAAGAACAACCCCAAGCTGGTTGCAGAGATGAAGGAGAAGGAGAGGCTGCATAAAGCTGCTTACAGAAAAAGAAAGAAAGAGGAGGAAGTAGCTGCTAAAGTAGTTGAAGGAAAGCGCAAACCACGCCGATCCAACAGACCCATTTCCTCAAGCTCAGATGATGATTCCGATGATGGACAAGATGAAACCACAGTGCTGAGGTCTAAAGTGAAGACACTGCAGCAGAAACTGCAGTGAAGCCTTGGAAGTGAACTGGCTTCCAAGGCAGTTCCCTTCCCAGCTAGCTGGGAGCCTTCTGCATTTTTCAGAAGGCTCCCAGCTCCACAGATGCAGTTAGGAAGCGAGCTCAGAGAGCACGCACAGCCATTCCACAGTCCCCAAACAAATGGGCAGAAACCATGAGCCACCTTCTGAAAAATGCAAGTCCTAATAAGGCTGCAGCCTTTTAAAGGAGACAGAAAAAGAGGGCAAAGACTGTTCACAGAAGAAATGTAGAGCAGCGACAGAGATGGAGATCTGCGATTGAGGACTTCATGAGAAGAGATGATGTAACACGCCAAATGCCAAACAAGCGTGATGTTGTCACCATAGATGGTGTACAGGTTGCTAAACGACATCTTCTGATGCCAAAGAAACAGGCCTACATGATGTTTGTACAAGAGACCCCAACCTACCCTTACCGCTACACAACTTTCAGGAAATCAATTCCTCGCTTCATCAAAAAGATGAACCTCAATGATCGAAGAGTCTGTGTCTGCTTTGGTTTGTCATCACAAATGAAATATGGTGATTTTTGCTGATTCTAGTAAGCCATTTGTAATATCAGCTAAGTTCCTCTCTGTTATGTAAAGAAATCAGATGTTAAACTATGCTTTTAGACAAGTCTCATCTAGTGTCCCGACCCTAACATTTCACAATAAATTGTAAGTGCTTTTCTAGCATCTAATATCTCAAAGACTAATAAATGTATCAATTAGAAATTTGAACAGTAAATTCACTTTTGCATTAAGAACAACATATATGATAGTTTGTCTGTTTTGACCTGTTTATATCTTTGTTTAAGAAATGTTTCATTCAATGTTGTTTTCTAACTGTGCTAATCTTGGAGAAAAATGACTTTAATAAATTCTCCACAATTTAGACAAACCTGTGGGCCAATATGGTATACTTGTATGTGATGCATTGCCAAATGTGTTAGAATAATGATTCAATATTACTTCTACAATGCTTAGAACTGAATTTAATCATACTCAGTTTTACAGATGTTCTTACTTATTTTCTATTGAAAAAAATATATGTTGAAAGTCACTACTTAGCCTTGCTTTTGTTATTTTTTTGTTGCTATATATACAGACTTCCTGTTGCAGCAAGGTTCCAGGCAAAAACAACACCTTTATTTTTTACCCTCTTGTCACACTCTTATTTGCACCAGGCCTTAACCATTTCCTCTCTACCAGGAAAAAACATCATAGGTGGACATTGGAACTGTGCTTTGAGTCCTCTCCTTGACCGATCAACTGGAAACTGGAAACTCATCATAAAAGGTATATATCTGGCGAAAACATAATCCTACTGATATATCATATTCCTGTTACTCTAAAACATTCAACACTTATTCACGTAGAGATTACTTCCTGATTTCTGCAGACTTGTCTAATATGACTGACTGTGCATGTGATAGCATTACATTATCAGATCATGCTCTATGCAGCCTAAAATATGTCCACAAAAACTTATTGATAGATCCCCCTAGATGGTGCCTGCATCAAAAATGGCTTAAAGATGAAGCCTTTATTGACTATGTTGGAAACAAAATTGATGAATATTTTAGCATAAACACTACACAAACTACAGCCTGTATTAAATGGGAAGTCTTTAAGGCCTGCTTAAGAGGTCACATAATTTCCTATACCTCTTCAAAATCTAAGGAACAATGCAAAAGAAGACAATAGCTAGAAGGAAAAATAAAGAACCTGGAAAATCAGTTGTTCAGAAATAAGAACTCATCTACTGAAAAAGGGTTGTTGCTGTTAAAGGCAGAGTACAATAAAAAATCAGCTGACAGGGCAGCTTCTAATATATTAAAGCAGTGATTCTCAACTGGGGTGCCGTAATCGATCGTCAGGGGTGCCGTGGGTAGGGCTGTCACAATTATTACAATATTCGTCAATCGCGATTATTTTTCATATTCGCGATTACCGTGAATTATTTATTTTATCCACAAATCATAAAACGACTCAGAATCTGACGTCATTGTGCTGCAGCCTCGCTCTTGTCTTAAGGCGGGACAATAACAAGGAGGCTGACGGCCAATTAAAACAGTGCCGTCTTCTTCAAAAGTCGTCTAAAATGCGGAGCTGTCGCTGTGTGTGTGTGTGTGTGTGTGTGTGCCTGTGCCTGTGTATGCATGCGCGCAGAGTTAACAGGCTGCAGACTGCGAGGGAGGGGGTGGGTGAGGGAGATTCCTGAATGCAGGCGCGACACGTTCAGTGCGCAGCGAGCGCGGAGCAGAGAGAGGATTTTAACCCGAGTGAACATGTTAACAAAACGAAAACATGAAGCTGCCTTTACTTCTCTCTGAACTTTCTCTAAAGGTGTGATTCTGCCGTTACCGTCCTGTTCACACCATGTGCGCGTCGTATGCTGAATTTATGAGATTGTGAGATGAAATAAACGGTCAAATATCTTTAAAAACATATTTAAAAAATGAGAATATATGAATGAACTGAGCCACAAAAAAAAAAACAATGTTCAGACGTACAGATCACAAAAAGCAGGTGAGAACTCTGAACTTTAACAGCTGTTATTTCCAAAGGTATTTATTTGTTCAATCTTGAGCTTAATGCAGTGTTTAAGCACAAAACGTGACTGATGAGGAGAAACAATTTCAGAAATGCAACAGAAACAATCACAAATCAGAAAAAATTGGGACTGTATGTAAAATGAAGATAAAAATAAAAATGTTGCACCATTCCCAGTTTCTCCACTCACAAAAGCCAGACGTTCTTCCAGAGTTGTGTAATTATACTACAATAGTAGAATATAAAGAAGGGGGAAAAAATAGACAATATAATCGTCAATTATTTGTCTGACAATTAATCGTCTCCAGAAATTCCTAATCGTGACAGCCCTACTTGAGATCAGAGCGCAAAATGCTTGAGGATTTTCGAAATGCGGTGTTTTCTGTATCGATTTTCTATTGCGATAATTGGGTTTTGCGCAAAACCAGAGGTAATAGAATTATAATATTATTTTGGTTGGTGGTGTGCCACAGGATTTTGTAAATATAAAAAGGGTGCCGCAGCTCAAAAAAGGTTGAAAATCACTGTATTAAAGTTAAATCAGTCTTTTTACAAACAAGGGGAAAAGCCTGGAAGGATTTTAGCACGGCAAATTAAGCAAATGGAAGCACAAAAAACATAACCTCAATAATAAACACAAAGGGGGAACAATTAGTGGATCCTATTGATATAAACACGGAATTCAAAAATTATTATGAAAAACTTTATGACTCTCAGGGCCACATAGATCTAAACACACACAACAAATTCTTAGATAAGATAACCATTCCAACTGTTTTTGAAGATTTTAAACAATTAGATGCCAGGATTAGTGAACAGGAAATAATTAAAGCTATTGATACCATGAATTCAGGTAAAAAAGCTGGACCTGACAGGTTTCCAACTGATTTTAAAAGTTTAGTAAAGTTTAGTAAATCTATATTGGAAATGTTACAAGAAGCTTACATAAATGGTGAGCTTCCTTGCTCAATGACCAATGCTTTAATTATTCTACTGCCAAAAGCTGGAAAACCCAGCAATAAATGTGAAAACATGAGACCAATAAATTTGCTTAACTCAGACTTAAAAATACTTTGTAAACTTTTAGCAGTGCATTTACAGGAAATTCTTCCTTCAGTTATCCACAGGGATCAAAATGGCTTTATCTTAGGACAACAAGGCCTGCACAATGTAAGGAGGGTTCTCAATATCATTCAAGAATTGGACGATAATAATACAGATAAAGCCCTGCTCTTCCTAGATGCTGAAAAGGCATTCGATAGGGTCGAGTGGGTATACCTCTTCAACTTATTATGCTTCGGTTTTGAACCTGTGTTCTGTAAATGGATATGACTATTGTACCAAAATCCAACTGCAGAGATCTTAACAAATCAGAATGCATCTAAACCCATTTTAGTTAAACGCGGATGTAGGCAAGGCTGTCCATTATCACCTTTGTTATTCACGAAAGGTGAATAGTGAAGGGTTCCATGAACCCGTCGCTTAAAAATACTTAAAAATAAATGGAATCACAATTGGTCAGGTAGAACATAAGCTTTCATTATACGCAGATGACATAATCTTATTCATTTCACGTCTGAATTCATCTATCCCTGCTTTGCAAAATTTGACTGATGAGTTTGGTCACATTTCAGGATACGTAATCAATAGATTAAAGTCGTCAATTTTGCTGCTGGACGATAAAGAGAGAGAAAACCCACATGCAGTCATTGCACAATTTAATTCAGTTTCCAAATTCACATACTTAGGAATACAAATTCTTCCAAATTTAGATTAAATTGTTAAATCTAATTACGAATCAGTAACCAATGAAATTACAGAAAATGTCAACAGGTGGAAGCTTCTCCCTATGTCCTTAATAGGTTGGATAAATACAAAATGATAATACTTCCAAAATTACTGTACATTTTTCAGAATATTCCTCTGCCACCCCCTGCTGATTGGTTTAAAAAAAATTAAAAAACAAATTCTTGATTTTACGAGGGCTGTCCGTAAAGTATAGGTCCTTTTTATTTTTTTCAAAAACTATATGGATTTCATTCATATGTTTTTACGTCAGACATGCTTGAACCCTCGTGCGCATGCGTGAGTTTTTCCACGCCTGTCGGTGACGTCATTCGCCTGTGAGCACTCCTTGTGGGAGGAGTCGTCCAGCCCCTCGTCGGAATTCCTTTGTCTGAGAAGTTGCTGAGAGACTGGCGCGTTGTTTGATCAAAATTTTTTCTAAACCTGTGAGACACATCGAAGTGGACACGGTTCGAAAAATTAAGCTGGTTTTCAGTGAAAATTTTAACGGCTGATGAGAGATTTTGAGGTGATTCTGTCGCTTTAAGGACTTCCCACGGTGCGAGACGTCGCTCAGCGCTCTCAGCCGCCGTCGTCAGCCTGTTCAAGCTGAAAACCTCCACATTTCAGGCTCTATTGATCCAGGACGTCGTGAGAGAACAGAGAAGTTTCAGAAGACGGGTCCGGGACGCAGCCGACGCGGCGCGGCGGCACAGGAAAAACACCTCCATGTTGATAACCATTTGTAAAATCCAGGCGGCTTTTGATGGCTTTCAGTGGAGTGAGTATATGAGAAATTGTTTATCAGCTGGAGATGTTCTAACTTGTCCTCAAGGCTTCCAACAGAGGTGTTTTTCCTGTGGCGGAGCGTCGCGGCGGCTGCGAGCCGACGCTGCAATCCGCCCGCATGTCTTTCATTAAAAAAAAATCTCCTTTAACAGTGGAATATCCGGATAAAATGCTGAAACCGACTTCTTCTGAAACTTCTCTGTTCTCTCACGACGTCCTGGATCAACAGAGCCTGAAATGTGGAGGTTTTCAACTTGAAACAGGCTGATGACGCTGCCTGAGAGCGCTGCGCGACGTCTCGCACCGTGAAAAGTCCTTAAAGCGACAGAATCACCTCAAAATCAGCTGTTAAAATTTTCACTGAAGACCAGCTTAATTTTTCGAACCATGTCCACTTCGATGTGTCTCACAGGTTTAGAAAAAATTTTGATCAAACAAAGCGCCAGTCTCTCAGCAACTTCTCAGACAAAGGAATTCCGACGAGGGGCTGGACGACTCCTCCCACAAGGAGTGCTCACAGGCGAATGACGTCACCGACAGGCGTGGAAAAACTCACGCATGCGCACGAGGGTTCAAGCATGTCTGACGTAAAAACATATGAATGAAATCCATATAGTTTTTGAAAAAAATAAAAGACCTATACTTTATTGACAGCCCTCGTACATGGTCTCACCATTGGCACAAGACAACATAAGATTACGCTGTATGCTGATGGTGTTTTGACTGTGCCTGTGGTATCTATTTCAGCTCTTATTGCGACCATTAATATATTTAGTACTTTTTCTGGTTACAGAATAAATTTCAGTAAATCAGAAGCAATGCCATTTAGGCGTCAGGGCGGGCAGGTGGCAGGCACCTGAATTGTCAGGACCCAAAATGCAAACTCTCTGACTCAGCTTGGATGTTGAAGAAATCATGGTCTTTAATTCAGGCTCTGGTTCGGTACACAGGTGATCAGTCGGCGAAGCAGAAGTACAAACAGGGTCAGGCAAAAACGCAGTCATGGGCAAGCAGGGTTCACAGGCACGAGCAGACACAGACATCATGGGCGAGGCAAAAGGCAAAGTCGAAAAATACAAAGCAGGATCAGGATACACGGCGAATCAAAAACAGGACTGGAAACAGAGCTGGTAAGTGCACAAAGACAACAAACGAGCAAGGGTGTGGTGGCTGGGTGGAGACTAAATAGGACAGGAGTTAACAAGGTGCACATGAGGAACAATCAAGAAGGAGGCGTGGCTAGTGAACGAAGATACTTCATTGTGCAAGACAGTGAGGGAGGACAACTTAAGGTGGAGTGAAGAAAAGACAAAGATATGTGAACAGGTGCACAGAGCGTGAGTCAAAGAAGACAAAGCAGACAGAGTTAAAGTGAGAGAAAAATATGACAGGTGCAGGATGTGAACATAAATAACTGGGCGTGAGACAAGGACATGAAAGCAGGTGCAGGATGTGAAGTAGGAACAAGAGGCAAAAACAAAACTGAGCTACAACTGAATAGGAGTCAAACATGAACATGAGGACTAGACTAAACAAGAACTGGCAACATGGACTAGAATACAAGACGGAGCAAAATACTAAAATGACATTAAACCAAAACTGACTAAAGAAAACTAGGCAGTAATACCAACCATAAGAAGAAGTAGTGAACAAACAATAACCAAAACAAATCCTGACATAACAGTACAACAGATATTATAACCAAGAGGAACAAGTGATAACTAAATAAACAATGACTGACAACTAGAACAGATGAAAGGCCAAGGTAAAAAGTAACAGAAAACAAAGTGACAAAACAGAGAATAACCATATGATGAAAATTAAATAAGTAGTGAATCATAAGAATAAAGTAGCAAGAAAAACATGACAATAAAACACATGATGAAAATAATAACTAATAAATCAAAGCCACAGCAGATGGAAAACCATGAAAAGGGGAAAAATAAGGGCCTAACACCCTGACCTGGCCCAGTCCCTGACATTAGGTAGTCTGAAGCAAATACCTGAAACTTCATTTCCTTTTAAATGGTCACCAGAAGGTTTTGTACATTTTGGGATATGTATAACTCCCTTCTTTGATCAATTATATAAGGCAAATTTTCCACCCATATTTGAATGTATCAGGTTGGACCTCGAGAGATGGAACACTCTTCCAGTTTCCTGGTTACGTCGTGTTGCATTACTGAAAATGAACATTCTTCCCAGGTTACTTTACCCAATGCAAATGATCCCAGTTATGTTCCTTCATAACAGATCTGGCAACTTGCTTCCGACGGATTGTTTGCTGTTGTGATGCTCCTCTGATCTTTACATGGTTGTATACATTTCTTTTATTTCTGTTTAACACTTTTTTAGGTTTAGAAGTGTATTGACCCTGAATTTTATTTAACTACAGTCCTATTGTCAATCGCTAGCGGTTAGCTTTTACTAGCTTTGCTAGTGGTTAGCTTGTACCCTGTGGGGGGTGCTCTGAGAGTACAGGGTCCGGGGTCCTTTGCTAAGGGCTATCCGGTCCCTGTACGACCGCAGCAGGAGCTTGGTTTGCATTGCTGGTAGTAAATCAAACCTGTTTCCAGTGCACGTTGGCCTCCACCAGGGCTGCCCTTTGTCACCGGTTCTGTTCATTACCTTTATGGACAGAATTTCTAGGCGCAGCCAGGGTGTAGAGGGGGTCCAGTTTGGGAATCACAGAATCTCATCTCTGCTGTCTGTGGACAATGTGGTCCTGTTGGCGTCGTCAAATCAGGACCTTCAGCGTGCACTGGGGTGGTTTGCAGCCTAGTGTGACGCGTCCGGGATGAAAATCAGCACCTCCAAATCCGAGGCCATGGTTCTCGACCGGAAAAAGGTGCTTTGCCCTCTTCAGGTTGGTGGAGTGTCCTTGCCTCAAGTGGAGGAGTTTAAATATCTCGGGGTCTTGTTCACCAGCGAGGGACGGATGGAGCGTGAGATCAACAGATCAGTGCAGCGTCTGCAGTGATGCGGTCGCTGTATCGGACCGTCGTGGTGAAGAGAGAACTTAGCAGGGGGGCAAAGCTCTCAATTTACCAATCGATCTATGTTCCGACCTTCACCTATGGTCATGAGTTTTGGCTCATGATCGAAAGAATGAGATCGCGAGTACAAATGGCCGAGATGAGTTTCCTCCGCAGGGTGGCTGAGCGCTCCCTTAGAGATAGGGTGAGGAGCTCAGTCACTCGGGAGGAGCTCGGAGTCAAGCCGTTGCTCCTCCATGTCGAAAGGAGCCAGCTGAGGTGGCTCTTTTCCAGATGCCCAATGGACGCCTCGCTGGAGAGGTGTTCCGGGCACGTCCTATTGGAAGGAGGCCACGGGGAAGACCCAGGACACGCTGGAGGGACTACGTCTCTCGGCCTGGCTTGGGAATGCCTCGGGGTCCCCCCGGAGGAACTGGGGGAGGTGTGTGTGGATCAGGAGGTCTGGGCAGCTTTGCTTAAGCTACTGCCCCCCTGACTCCGGATAAAGCGGAAGAAAATGGATGGATGGATGGATATCCTGGTGATTTTGGTCTGATAACATGCACACAAGTTGACAAACAGATTTGAATGGCTACAAAATGTAACCATCCTCACCTGTGATCTGTTTGCTTGTAATCAGTGTGTGTGTGTATAAAAAGGTCAGTGAGTTTCTGGGCTCCTGACAGACCCTTGAATCTTTTGTCCAGTGGCGCACTGACATTTCTGGTTTCTCCGTCATAGGAAAGGCAAAAGAATTGTCAAAGAAAAGGTAATCAAACTATATCAAACAGGAAAGGGATATAAAAAGATATCCAAGGGACTGAGAATGGCAATCAGCAGTGTTTTCAGCAACAGCTGTGATTAAAATTGTTCAGGATGCAAAGGAAAAACCCACAAATAACTGCAGCTGAAATACAGGACTCTGAAAGAAAGTGGTGTGGCTGTTTCAAGATGCACAATAAGGAGGTACTTGAAGAAAAATTGGGGTGCATCGTTGAGTCGCCAGAAAAAAAGCCATTACTACACAAATGCCACATAGTATCCCGCCTACAATACCCCAAACAGCACAGAGAACAAAGTCATTTGGAGTGATGAGACCAAAAATGAACTTTTTGGCCACAACCATAAGTGTTATATTTGGAGAGGAGTCATGGCCCCTTCATACATAGTGTAAAGTCTGGACAGCGTTTTGACGCAAACGGCAAAACAGTTCGAGCAGACGTGCACGAACCCAGTGTGAGAGTTCATGCAAGCACCGGTGTCTTTCAGGCAGGAACACACAATGGCAGCTGTAGCACATTGCACTGCTTATGTGGAGGAAATATAAAAAACATCCTTCCGGTACCTGTGGGACCACATCACGCTGCTTATGTGGAAAAAATGAAATAATCATTTCAACCCACTGGATGCGAACCCGCGCCATCCAAAAGCTCTGGTTGCCAGTCATAGACTTTACCACCGAGCTACAGGAATCTGCCTCATATCAGGAAGGACATGGAAGTATTACAAAAAAATGAAAATCACACACACCATATGAAAACACCGCATTTATCAAGCGAGCAATACAAATATGATCAGTCTGTTTCTCTGTAAATGACCTATGGTCACTGACAGTCATGAAATGACATGAATGAGAAGCAGTTCGCTCATCTCATGTCCACATCTGCTGGCGCATCTCCAACTGGCCGCGCGTGCATCTTGTAGACAACGTGCCGCAGGACACGGTGTCATGTGAAACAGAGCTCACATGGGTGATGTGGCAGTGAGATCGCCTGCTGTGCGTTCTGATCTGATGGTCCTTTCCAACCTGGGAGCAGCCTGTCCATGCGAGTGCTGTGCATGCACTCGCTCGTTGCCACAGTGGTATGTTTTTATTTATGTCCACTTGATAACACCAACGAGACACACACGCATCACAGTGGGCAGCTGTTTGTCCATGTCTATCCATACAGTACATGTTGTCTACCTGGGATGTCCAGATCCACAGATTTCCACAGCTGCTTCAGTGGGAGGACACACCTCCTGTCATCTCAGCACACAGACCAAAGCCACACTTGTGTGGGACGTAGACAAATTTCTCTGCGAGTACGAAAGTGATTGTCTGCAGTCTGTTGTCATGCCAAGAGTATGATGGTCACACATTCTCTAAGTGCCATGCGAGCGTGTGTTAGATATTCATGCGTGTCACCTGGAATTTGGCCGGCACCTGCCGCAAGAGGGTGTGATGGGTTCGCACAGTGCACACTTTGTCTTTCAGGTGCTCGTGTGTGCAAATAGTTGAACAGGTGTATGAGGGGTTAGAGGCAGGGACGATATTTGCACATGATTCCTGCGTCATGCGCACTTCATCCAAACTTCGCACTGTCTGAAGGGGCCCTCAACAAGGCCTATGATCAATCAATCAATCAATTTTTTTATATAGCGCCAAATCACAACAAACAGTTGCCCCAAGGCGCTTTATATTGTAAGGCAAGGCCATACAATAATTATGTAAAACCCCAACGGTCAAAACGACCCCTGTGAGCAAGCACTTGGCTACAGTGGGAAGGAAAAACTCCCTTTTAACAGGAAGAAACCTCCAGCAGAACCAGGCTCAGGGAGGGGCAGTCTTCTGCTGGGACTGGTTGGGGCTGAGGGAGAGAATCAGGAAAAAGACATGCTGTGGAGGGGAGCAGAGATCGATCACTAATGATTAAATGCAGAGTGGTGCATACAGAGAAAACAGAGAAAGAAACAGTGCATCATGGGAACCCCCCAGCAGTCTACGTCTATAGCAGCATAACCAAGGGATGGTTCAGGGTCACCTGATCCAGCCCTAACTATAAGCTTTAGCAAAAAGGAAAGTTTTAAGCCTAATCTTAAAAGTAGAGAGGGTGTCTGTCTCCCTGATCTGAATTGGGAGCTGATTCCACAGGAGAGGAGCCTGAAAGCTGAAGGCTCTACCTCCCATTCTACTCTTACAAACCCTAGGAACTACAAGTAAGCCTGCAGTCTGAGAGCGAAGCGCTCTATTGGGGTGATATGGTACTACGAGGTCCCTAAGATAAGATGGGACCTGATTATTCAAAACCTTATAAGTAAGAAGAAGAATTTTAAATTCTATTCTAGAATTAACAGGAAGCCAATGAAGAGAGGCCAATATGGGTGAGATATGCTCTCTCCTTCTAGTCCCCGTCAGTACTCTAGCTGCAGCATTTTGAATTAACTGAAGGCTTTTTAGGGAACTTTTAGGACAACCTGATAATAATGAATTACAATAGTCCAGCCTAGAGGAAATAAATGCATGAATTAGTTTTTCAGCATCACTCTGAGACAAGACCTTTCTGATTTTAGAGATATTGCGTAAATGCAAAAAAGCAGTCCTACATATTTGTTTAATATGCGCTTTGAATGACATATCCTGATCAAAAATGACTCCAAGATTTCTCACAGTATTACTAGAGGTCAGGGTAATGCCATCCAGAGTAAGGATCTGGTTAGACACCATGTTTCTAAGATTTGTGGGGCCAAGTACAATAACTTCAGTTTTATCTGAGTTTAAAAGCAGGAAATTAGAGGTCATCCATGTCTTTATGTCTGTAAGACAATCCTGCAGTTTAGCTAATTGGTGTGTGTCCTCTGGCTTCATGGATAGATAAAGCTGGGTATCATCTGCGTAACAATGAAAATTTAAGTAATACCGTCTAATAATACTGCCTAAGGGAAGCATGTATAAAGTGAATAAAATTGGTCCTAGCAGAGAACCTTGTGGAACTCCATAATTAACTTTAGTCTGTGAAGAAGATTCCCCATTTACATGAACAAATTGTAATCTATTAGACAAATATGATTCAAACCACCGCAGTGCAGTGCCTTTAATACCTATGGCATGCTCTAATCTCTGTAACAAAATTTTATGGTCAACAGTATCAAAAGCAGCACTGAGGTGTAACAGAACAAGCACAGAGATGAGTCCACTGTCCGAGGCCATAAGAAGATCATTTGTAACCTTCACTAATGCTGTTTCTGTACTATGATGAATTCTAAAACCTGACTGAAACTCTTCAAATAGACCATTCCTCTGCAGATGATCAGTGGTTTAATGGTTTAATTACTGCCACCTTAAAAGCCAACTAATAAAGATAGATTGATCATATTTAAGATCGAAGCATTAAATAATGGTAGGGCTTCCTTGAGCAGCCTGGTAGGAATGGGGTCTAATAAACATGTTGATGGTTTGGATGAAGTAACTAATGAAAATAACTCAGACAGAACAATCGGAGAGAAAGAGTCTAACCAAATACCGGCATCACTGAAAGCAGCCAAAGATAACGATACGTCTTTGGGATGGTTATGAGTAATTTTTTCTCTAATAGTTAAAATTTTGTTAGCAAAGAAAGTCATGAAGTCGTTACTACTTAAAGTTAATGGAATACTCAGCTCAATAGAGCTCTGACTCTTTGTCAGCCTGGCTACAGTGCTGAAAAGAAACCTGGGGTTGTTCTTATTTTCTTCAATTAGTGATGAGTAGAAAGATGTCCTAGCTTTACGGAGGGCTTTTTTAGAGAACAACAGACTCTTTTTCCAGGCTAAGTGAAGATCTTCTAAATTAGTGAGACGCCATTTCCTCTCCAACTTACGGGTTATCTGCTTTAAGCTACGAGTTTGTGAGTTATACCACGGAGTCAGGCACTTCTGATTTAAAGCTCTCTTTTTTAGAGGAGCTACAGCATCCAAAGTTGTCTTCAATGAGGATGTAAAACTATTGACGAGATACTCTATCTCACTTACAGAGTTTAGGTAGCTACTCTGCACTGTGTTGGTATATGGCATTAGAGAACATAAAGAAGGAATCATATCCTTAAACCTAGTTACAGCGCTTTCTGAAAGACTTCTAGTGTAATGAAACTTATTCCCCACTGCTGGGTAGTCCATCAGAGTAAATGTAAATGTTATTAAGAAATGATCAGACAGAAGGGAGTTTTCAGGGAATACTGTTAAGTCTTCTATTTCCATACCATAAGTCAGAACAAGATCTAAGATATGATTAAAGTGGTGGGTGGACTCATTTACTTTTTGAGCAAAGCCAATAGAGTCTAATAATAGATTAAATGCAGTGTTGAGGCTGTCATTCTCAGCATTTGTGTGGATGTTAAAATCGCCAACTATAATTATCTTATCTGAGCTAAGCACTAAGTCAGACAAAAGGTCTGAAAATTCACAGAGAAACTCACAGTAACGACCAGGTGGACGATAGATAATAACAAATAAAACTGGTTTTTGGGACTTCCAATTTGGATGGACAAGACTAAGAGTCAAGCTTTCAAATGAATTAAAGCTCTGTCTGGGTTTTTGATTAATTAATAAGCTGGAATGGAAGATTGCTGCTAATCCTCCGCTGTAACCAGGTTTCTGTAAGGCAGAATAAATCAATATGTTGATCAATTATTATATCATTTACCAACAGGGACTTAGAAGAGAGAGACCTAATGTTTAATAGACCACATTTAACTGTTTTAGTCTGTGGTGCAGTTGAAGGTGCTATATTATTTTTTCTTTTTGAATTTTTTTGCTTAAATAGATTTTTGCTGGTTATTGGTAGTCTGGGAGCAGGCACCGTCTCTACGGGGATGGGGTAATGAGGGGATGGCAGGGGGAGAGAAGCTGCAGAGAGGTGTGTAAGACTACAACTCTGCTTCCTGGTCCCAACCCTGGATAGTCACGGTTTGGAGGATTTAAGAAAATTGGCCAGATTTCTAGAAATGAGAGCTGCTCCATCCAAAGTGGGATGGATGCCGTCTCTCCTAACAAGACCAGGTTTTCCCCAGAAGCTTTGCCAATTATCTATGAAGCCCACCTCATTTTTTGGACACCACTCAGACAGCCAGCAATTCAAGGAGAACATGCGGCTAAACATGTCACTCCCGGTCTGATTGGGGAGGGGCCCAGAGAAAACTACAGAGTCCGACATTGTTTTTGCAAAGTTACACACCGATTTAATGTTAATTTTAGTGACCTCCGATTGGCGTAACCGGGTGTCATTACTGCCGACGTGAATTACAATCTTACCAAATTTACGCTTAGCCTTAGCCAGCAGTTTCAAATTTCCTTCAATGTCGCCTGCTCTGGCCCCCGGAAGACAATTGACTATGGTTGCTGGTGTCGCTAATCTTCACATTTCGCAAAACAGAGTCGCCAATAACCAGCGTTTGATCCTCGGCGGGTGTGTCGTCGAGTGGGGAAAAACGGTTAGAGATGTGGACGGGTTGGCGGTGTACACGGGGCTTCTGTTTAGGGCTACGCTTCCTCCTCACAGTCACCCAGTCGGCCTGCTTTCCCGGCTGCTCGGGATCTGCCAGGGGGTAACTAACGGCGGCTAAGCTACCTTGGTCCGCACCGACTACAGGGGCCTGGCTAGCTGTAGAATTTTCCACGGTGCGGAGCCGAGTCTCCAATTCGCCCAGCCTGGCCTCCAAAGCTACGAATAAGCTACACTTATTACAAGTACCGTTACTGCTAAAGGAGGCCGAGGAATAACTAAACATTTCACACCCAGAGCAGAAAAGTGCGGGAGAGACAGGAGAAGCCGCCATGCTAAATCGGCTAAGAGCTAGTAGCTACGCTAAGCTAGCGGATTCCTAAAAACACGCAAAGTGAATAATGTGTAAATAATTTAGAGGTGATTCAGCAGAAGGAGTGCTTTAGTTAAGGCACGTAAAGATTACACTGGGAAACAAATCGTAATCTAGATAACTAGATCAATCTAACTGCGCAGATTAAACAGCTAACAGATACAGAAAAACACTGCTGTGCTCCAGAACAGGAAGTGATACAATACCGCAGTGAGAGCCAACCACCAGTAGAGGTATGGCAGCTAGAAAAAGGTACACCCTTCATACTGTGAAGTACAAAGGTGGACCTCTGATGTTTTGGGATGTGTGAGCTACAAAGGCACAGGAAACCTGGTCAAAATTAATTGCATGATGAATGCAGCATGTTATCAAGAAATACTGGAGGAAAATTTCCACTCATCAGCCTGGGAGCTGCACATGGGACGTACTTGGACATTCCAACATTGTTGTGTGGGCCACTGAAGAGGAGGTACTGCTGGCCCACCACCACCAGAGGGCACCCTGCCTGGAGTGTGGGCTCCAGGCACCAGAGGGCGCTGCCGCCTCACAGGAGCAGCCGGGGTGACAGCTGACACTCATCACCTGTGACAGCTGTCACCACTCATCTGATCTGCATCGGTATATCAGCAAGACGTCATCTCCACCTCTTTGGCGAGATATCGTTCTACCTGAAAGGTAATATCCTCAGCCTGACTGCTTGATAGAAAGCCCTTTTTGTGATTTTTGTGAGTGATAACAGACTTTTTCTCCAACGAGAGGTGGAGGTAGCTTCCCTGCCGTGCAGATTGCTGGGTGCAGACGCACCCACGTTTAATTGTGTTTTTGTTCCTCGCCAGCAGTACCAGGTCCGACACGCGGAGGCAGTGGCCACCTGGGAGTTCGGGACTTGGCGGCTCCAGTATTCCCGGGGTCTGGTGGCGGAGGAAATCGTGTGGTTCCGGTTCTGCTTTGGACAGGCGTCTCCTATCTTCGAGCCTGCCCACACGACACCTTGTAATTTGACCTCTGATCTATTGTGTAATCTGTTGTGTTTGTTGTGCACGTTCGCAACAGTAAAGTGTTGTTATTTGACCTCATCCATTGTCCGTTCATTTGCGCCCCCTGTTGTGGGTCCGTGTACTTACACTTTCCCAACAAACATGACACGGATCCAAAACACAAGGCCATGTCAACCTGTCATTGGCTATAGCAGAATAAAGTGAAGGTTAGGGTTAGTGAATGTCAATGAGTGAATATCAGTGAGCCACTCTGGGGAGATCTGAAACGTGCAGTTCATAGAAGATGTCCCAGGAATTTACAGGAACTGGAGGCTTTTTGCCCAGAAGAATGGGCAGCTTTACCATCAGAGCTGAATAAATATAAAAACAAATAAATATAAATACCATATAAATAGAGCTGAATAACTATAATACCAAAATAAAGAGCCTCATCTACAACTACCACAAAGCTGTCAAGCTGTCATTGATGTTAAAGGGGGCAATACATGATATTAAGAGAGGGGTATGTAAACTTTTGTTCAGGGTCATTTCTGTTGTCATTATGTTTAAAAAGAATAACCACAGTTGTTTGCAGCTCTGTATAAAGTACCTCAAAGTGTTACTTGAGTGAAAGTACAAGTATCTAACTGTAAAAATGACTTTAATAACAGTTAAAGTCTCCTTTAAAACTATTATTATTTTTCAAATAAAATGTACTTTAAGTAAAAGTATTGAGTAAAAGTAAAATCCAATATGAGGGGAGAATGAAACGGCGACACAAACATAAAGTCAGCGTGGTGTCTGGAGAAACCAGGAGGGGGCCTCAGCCCCTATAAAAGACTGGATCCGCATCTGGCGGACCAGTTGGTGTTTGTGATGGCTGAGTGAAGCAACAGGTATATAGCTGTAAATAAAGTTCTTTTTCCCTGGACGACCCACACGCACACTTTTCTGTTAAACACAACAGCCAGGCTCTTGTGAAACACAATAGTCAAATAAAATAAAAGGAAACAGCCATGCCGGCCAGTTTTGTCAGTACTGAAGCTTTCCCCTTAAGTGTGTATTAACTCCGATCGTGGGTTGCATTCCAGTGGGAGCTGATCCCTGTGTGTGTGCACGCTTCAGCGTGTGTGTGTTTAGAGTCCAGAGTGCAGACGCTCCACAGTCTTCCTCGGTGGGGGCGCAGATTCAACCTGTCATCTTTTATTTTGTCTTTAAACCTGATTTATGTCAAACATGGTACTTGATGCTGCAGAGGACTGGATCTGCTGCACTCTGGCTGCAGAGGACTGGATCTGCTGCACTCTGGCTGCAGAGGACTGGATCTGCTGCGCTCCGGCTTACTTTCACCTCTGCAAACAGGCTTTGCCCAATCAAATTTCTTCTACTTTTATACTGTCGTAATGAGTAATTAAGATGGTTAAGGGAAATGCATTGGACTAAAAGTATACATTTTACTGAGGAAATACAGTGAAGTAAAAGTGAAAGTTGCCAGAAATGTAAATAAAGTAAAGTACAGATACGTCCAAATTCTACTCAAAGTACAGTAATGAAGTATTTCTCCTTCATTACATTACAACACTGGTTGTTTGACAATAAATGGCGAACTAAAGTGTGTTGTCATTCATATTCTCTGAAAAATGGCCAAAAAAAAAAAATCTAACATTCTGCCAGAGTATGTAAACTTATGAGCACAACTGTAACCTTACAACACAATGTCAGCCCATCTCTTGTTATGCACCTTTAAATAATCATTTAATTACACAGTCATCCGTGTTGCACCCTGTTGTTGTGACTGGCAGAAGTTCAGAAAACCTCTCTTTCTGCTTATAAAAATGCAACACCGTTTGTTTTTGCTCCCTTTTTCATGACCTGAACTCAAAGATCTAAAACATTTTCTATATACACAAAAGACCAATTTCTTTCAAATATTGTTCCCAAATCTGTCTAAATCTGTGTTAGTGAGCACTTCTCCTTTGCCAAGATAATCCATCCCACCTCACAGGTGTAGCAGATCAAGATGCTGATTAGACAGCATGATTATTACTGCACAGGTGTGCCTTAGGCTGGCCACAAAAAAAAGGCCACTCTGAAATGTGCAGTTTTAGTTTAATGGGGGGGGCTGTGGATGTCAGAAAGCCAGTCAGTATCTGTCATGATTCAGGGAGGGTTGGCACATTGTTCGGGTAGTAGGTTCAGTACACAGAATGGCAGTCAGGGAGGAGTTGTCAAAAAATAGGCCAGGTTCAGGAGCACGGCAAACAGTGTTACAAGGGCAGAGACAAAAAGTGAGATCCAGAAAAACAAGTAAGGTCGAGCACGGCGAGGAAACGAGAGACTATGACAAAAACACTGGAATGAATATAATCTCAACGAACAGAAGACAAAACTCACAGGGCTTAAATAATTAGGACGTGACATGAAGCAGGTGTGGTGAGCAGACAGAAGAGGGGTGTGGACAGACAAAACAAAATGCAAGAGGACTAATGAAAAAATAAAAGACAGGTGTGTAAAAAAGGTCAGAGTTCATGGGCAAGCAGGAAGGTGATGAAAAAAACCTAAAGGTATGGAAGATAAGAAAAGGGGGGGGGAAAAAACCATAACCATTAAATACAAGAAAAGATGTCAGAAACAAAATATAAATTCAAGTAGACAAAAGTGTAGCATTCACAAGAGTAACATCTAAAATAAACACATGAAAAGAGCAATCAAAAATCACCCTGGAAAAAGAACTGAACCATGACCACAAACTAATTCCAGGAACATCATACAAAGTCAGCGTGGACTTAACAGTGAACAGAACACCAGATCAACCTACTGAAACACATAATGAAAAGTGATGAGCGAGAAAACATAAGGAGAAATGAAGAACATCGATGACAGAAGGAGGCGATCACAAGATACAGACTATAAGAACGACTAATGACCTAAACCAAAACTAACGCAGAAAAGCAAAGTGGAACTCAAACATGTGGAGGAGTGCAAACGGAAGACATAACAAGACAGACGACAGGTGAGGATGCAGGGGTGGAACATGGGGAACCCAAACCACAGACATGAACAAATGAACATGTACAGAAAATAATAATACTAAAAGAACAACTGAATACATACAGAAAAGTGCACAGACAAGCAACCCCACAACAAAACAGGGACAAAAACATAATCTCCACCCACAGAGGAAGGTTCCAGGTCACTGAGGGCCACTGAGGGGGGACAGTTTTGTGTTAGTCCCTAAAGACACCTTGACACTTGCACAAATTTGATCCCTGCTCTGGCATGCAAGCTTGTGTGCCAGTGAATTGTCCATGAACTGTGCACATTTGCATTTTCAAATTTTCAAAGGAAATTTTGAAATGCTCAAAATTTCTGGCACGCATAAATGTCATGCCATTTGCACAAACTAGTCATGAACATTACACAACCTATTCGCAAAGACGGTGTGTCACTGCATGTCAGCGTGTGTCAAAGCGCACAGGGTCTTGCACAGTTTACCACAAGTTTACGAGGAGTTTACTCACTGGCATGCAAGAATGCAAGAGTGCAAGAATGCATGCCAGATCAAATGTGTACAAGTGTCAAGGTGTCTTATTTCTACTGAATCAGTCAGTGTCGCCTTCTTTGATGTTTTTTTTCTATTGATATGATTCGGCAGCACGGCAGCTTGGTGGTTAACACTGTTGCCTCACAGAGAGAAGGTCATGGGTTCAATTAGCATGTTCTCTCGGTGTCTGTGGGGGTTCGCTCCAGGTGCTCTGGCTTCCTCCCACATCCAAAGACATGCAGGTTAGAGGGCCTGGAAACTTTAAATTGTTTGTAGGTGTGAATGCGTTTGTTTGTCTGTCTGTGAGCGTGCGACAGACTGGCGTCCTATCCAGGGTGAACCCGCCTCACGCTCTGTGACTGCTGGGATAGGCTCCAGCTCGCCGTGACCCTTAATTGGAGTAAGCGGTTGAAGGTGAGTGAATGAGTATTTATGATTCATCATCATGAATTTGGTAAAACAGTAAACGGTTGACAATAACTTGAGTATCAGACCATCATTATATTTGCATGTGACTGGTGATCATTTGATTTATATAGCACTTTAACAGACAAAGTGCTTCACAAACTACATTCCAAAAGTAACACCAATACCACCATCAAGGCAGCCAAGAAATCTAGATTTAAACATGTCAGAAAGACTCGAGTGCTCGATCTCAGCCGGCAGTTTGTTCCACAGCCGCGGTGCAGAAAAAGCAAACGATGGAGCGCCTGCTCATTTCTTCCTAACCTTCAGGACACAGAGCAGGCCAGCGTCCTGTGATCACAGGGTACGTACCTGTGGGACGGCTCACAATCAATCAAGTCAACAACAAAACCTCACATGGACAGGCAGCCCCGGGGTCATGTGATCAAATTTTCATGTTGGAGTCAAATTTGGAGTAGCTGCATTCAGGATCATCTGCAGATCAGATCTCTAATGTGTTTAAGTGGCAAACCTGAAAACATCATCTTACAAAAATCTCTTCTGGGCGACACAAAAGCACAGATCAATACCTCTGCATCAGCTAAGGACAAAATGGCCTGATCTTTGCAATATTTCACAAATGCTAAAGTGCCGCTCTTATCACCTCTTTGATATTCATTAAACTCCAGAGACTCATCAGAAATGACACCATGATTCCTGACAGTCTCACTATCCTGAATCACACCATCCCCCAGTGAGACAGGGAAAGAAACACGCCTCTCAGTTTTAGTGGCCCAGTGACCATGATCTCAGCTTTGTTATAATTGAGAAGAAGGAAGTTAGCTGACAACTACCAAATCACAGTGACTGTCATTATTATTCACCCAGTCACCAGCAAACACAACTGTAAGTCATCCACATTAAAGAGCAAGTTCAGTTCAAAGCCAAAAATGATCTTCTCCAATGGGGCACAATAAAGAGTAAATAACAGTGGGTGTAGAACTGAACCCTGAGGGACCCCATGCTTAACGGTGGTATAATCAGATGCCACATTGTTAAAAACAACACATCGGGATCAACCCAGCAAATATGACCTCAGCCAAGTGATCACTGTACCAGAAACACCAAAGTAATTCTCAAGCCTATTGAAAATGCAGCACTGAGGCTCAACAAAAATAATACCAATGCATCGTCTGAGTCCATATCAATTAATCATTTTCCATCAGAGTGAAATGCTCTGAATGCTGCTCAAAACAAGTCATTTTCAGACAAAAATTAAACCACTTTCTCTAAAATGTTTTGACAAAATGAATGACAAATTAGACAGAAGTCTATAATTTGCAAGACTTTCAGGATCCACGGTTTTATGACTGCCAACTAAAGAGAAACAAATTCACAATATAAAGAAAAATAGGCCCCAGAACTCCATGATTATCCAACATAGAGATGAATCCAGAGGACAAGTAGTATTCTGGGCACTGGCACGTTGGACAGATCAGCAAGTGAAACAGGCTTAAAAATCACTTAATGACCTTCTGACATTGACACTGCCAGCAGAAGAGCAAGTGCATAATTCTCCTTCCAGACACTGTGGTAACCTGTTTCGAATATCATCGATCCTGTTAGTAAGAAAATTAAATAAAATCAGATGCTGTAAGATCAACCCACACCAGACTGCTGTCCCCAGATCAGCGCCACCACAACACCAGTCTGGAACTACTGACTGAATAAGAGAATAAAACACTGCTTTAGCAGCTGACATGGACACTCCTTCACACGGTCTCGCCCAGTAAGTCCACTGCTGTCTGCAGGAGCGCCGTTTGCGTTCAGACCTCCTACAGTCTCTCCTGAGGACTCACTGATCCTCAGGAATCCCAGAAGACTTCTTCCTCTGTTGACAGATTTGTGACTTGGCCGGTGCAACCAAGTACAACAAGTGGTGCCGAACAAAACTCAACCTATCTACTGCTGAGACACCAGCTCAAGATCTCCTCTCTTTACTATCTCAAAATACAGAAATAAATCACAGCTGATATCTGACACTTTACTAGCTGTGACAAACACACACACACAAAAACAAGGTCAACAATTTATGTTGTACATAACTTTAAAACTTATTTTCTTCAGTTTATAGTTTTACTGTTGTGTGAATTATAACTGCTGATTTAATTTTTTATTCCTATTTGACATTTTACATTAACTGTTTTTATTTTGTTTTATTATGTCAAGCACTTTGTATTTTTTCCCTTAAAATCAGATATAAATAAATGTATTATTATTATTATTAATGGAACCCAGCATGCATCTGTGTTTAGCAGCAAGTAATTAATTTGATGCATATTTGTAGTAAAAAATAAAGTTAAATAAGAATGTAATTTATGTAACAGTATGAATAAATGTGATTTAAATACACAATAACCAGGTGTATGAAACTAGCATCAATAAATCCAATTTGTTTCAAATTCATAAGAACCTGCTTACAGTTTTATCTGTCATTTTATGCGTATTATTTGTCTTAATGTTCAAACTAATCCAAATGGATGTAAATTTTATATGCAATTAAAATACATCAATCCTAAATCGTCAATCTTTTGTGCAACAGGATGTTTCAGTGGGAAAAAAACTGCAGTGGAAATTAACTCTAAATTAAATGATTACATTGTGTCAGTGTTTTCATTCCAAATCATGACAATAAATACACCAAACCAAACTCTGCAACATGTTTCTGACAAAAATATTAAATTATTTTCATTTTCTTTTCAATCTCAGATAGACTCACTCTTTTTAATAATTACTGCATTTTTTTAAGTGATGTCAAATAATAATAAATACCGTATTTATTATCAGTTATTTTCAACAAATGTAATTTTTTTTACCCGCAACAATATATAAAACCAGAACAGCCAAAACCACATCATTAAATAATAAGAAATAATCAGGTTGGTAAACAGTGTTGGATTTTACTCCACTCACTTTTTAGTATCAGCACAGTCAAACCTGAATTACTGCAGTAAAACTACAGGCGGGATGAAGCTGGTGGGACGGTCGGATGATTGGCTTTGTGAAAAGAATTCTTTAAGCTTTTTTCTATTTAATGTTAGTCGTTATTGTTTTGTGTTTTTGTTGTTGTTGTTTTTTTTTTATCACAATGTAACGTTAAACGGGCCGCATTAAGGCCGTAAGACCACACAAAGAATCCCCCAAGTAAACAAACAAATAAATGCGGTGACGGTCGTGTCGAGTTCAACGGCTCCTAACGGCTCCTAACGGCCGTGCTTTCCTGCCACGCCGAGCGTGAAAAAGCATGTTGGCTTTTAGAGGTTATGTACTTTACTAACTTTATCTCACGTGATGTTAACAGTGTCACGAGGTTTTATTCAGTCATTTGTGCTGTTCACAAATTTATTATTATTAGTAGTAGTAAGTCCCTTCGGCTGCTCCCTTGTTTGCACTTGGGGTCGCCACAGCACATCCAAGGTGGATCTGCATGTTGAATTGGCACAAGTTTTACGCCGGATGCCCTTCCTGACGCAACTCCACATTACATGGAGAAATGTGTCAGGGGTGGGATTTGAACCCGGAACCTTCTGAACTGAAACCAAGCGCATTAACCACTTGGCCATAATTATTATTATTATTATTATTATTGCTTTTCTACACGTTCATCATCAGAATTCAAAGTGGTAATGTGTCGTCACGTGTCTGCTGATTTCAGCATTTATTATATCCGCTTGAATGGCTATTAAATCAGAATCAGAGGTTCAGGGGACACACACACACACACACACACAAGGCTCCTCAAAAAAATCTATATGAATATATCGATCCAGTATATTCTTCAAATTTGCAATACTGTTCTTATAATTGTGATTTATCTATTTATTTATTTTTTAGGGAGTTTTTCCTTCCCACTGTGGCCAAGTGCTTGCTCATAGGGGGTCGTTTTGACCGTTGGGGTTTTTCATAATTATTGTATGGCCTTGCCTTACAATGTGGAGCGCCTTGGGGCAACTGTTTGTTGTGATTTGGCGCTATATAAGAAAAAAGTTGATTTATTGATTGATTGATTTATCATTAAAATAAGCTGTCACATGGATCTTAATTTTGTCCTTTTTTCTTTCTAAATCATATTTTGTTGTGCAGTTTCTCCCATTTTAACTTCAACGTGTCAAAGAAAAAAGACATAAAAGACTCTGATTATGTGAATTTGAAAGGAAACATGTGACTGAAATTAAATGCATATAATTAATATTAGCTATTTGCCCAGTCTCACGTTTTTTTTTTTCGTCCTTCGTGACGGGGTTTTGTTTTTTTAATTCATTATTACTAACCCTGCCCACCCCCAACCCTAACCATAACCACCCCCCACACTGCACTTTTAATTACGTGCAGCTGTCACAGAATGAATTAGAATGAATTCGTGCTGCCATGACGAAAATTTTGCACTTTTCGTGACAATATGACGAACCAATAGATTAATGTATATTTCCTGCTGCTGAATCACGACAATCTGTGAGACTGGGTGACGATTTCCAAGATCGTATAATAATAACAATAATAATTATTCATTCATTCATTCATTCATCTTCTACCGCTTAGTCCAATTAAGGGTCGCGGGGGGCTGGAGCCTATCCCAGCAGTCATAGAGCGCGAGGCGGGGTACACCCAGAACAGGACGCCAGTCTGTCGCAGACTATTATTAATAATAATATATTATTATCATCATCATCATCATCATTATTATAGTAATATTATTAGTAATTATTATTAATCATTGACACGGACTTTTTTCTGCTCCTGTTGTGTTTGAAGATTTTGTCCCTGGTGTCTCTGTGTCTCCGTGTGTGCGTACCGGGTCCGGTGCTGAACAGGCTCCTGGTCCTCAGGTAGCTGCTGGTCAGTCTGATGATGGACGCCTTGTCCAGCTGGCTGGTGATGGCCGCCGGCAGCGGCAGCAGTTTGGCCAGCTCGTAAAACTCTCCGTTTTCTTTCTCCCGTCGAGTCTTCGCTGCGTTCTTGGACTTTTCCTTCATTTCTGCCTCTGCGACCCAACACACACACACACATACAGATCAAAGTGTCCGATGTCCTCTGGTCCACCTGGACAAACCGTGATGTCACAATAAGAAGAAAAAACAACAGATGTTATTCCACATATTTTAAAAAGTCCAGCGTCCAAACAGAACCGAACGAAACTGAACGAGGATCAGTCTGTCTCTCTCTCTCTCTCTCTCTCTCTCTCTCTCTCTCTCTCTCTCTCTCTCTCTCTCTCTCTCTCTCTCTCTCTCTCTCAGTGGGCGTGGCTGACCTTCTGACAGGTCAGAGCGCGCTCTATCACCACGTGCTGAAGGTTTATTCTGATGCTGCTCGTTGCCCTCACTAATGTGTATTTCACTACTAATAGCAAAGTTAGTCATTAGTAATTACCTCCGCCAAGGAGGTTATGTTTTCAGTCGCATTTGTTTGTCTGTCTGTTTGTCAGCAGGATAACTCAAAAAGTTTTGAATAGATTTTGATGACATTTTGTGGAGTGGTTGGAAATGACAAGAGGAACAAGTGATTAAATTTTAGTGGTGATCCGGATCATGATCCGGATCCAGGAATTTTTTAAAGGATTCTTCACCATTGCGGGATAGGGGGAATTTTGACATTCTAGTTTCTAACTCCACAACAACAAGGCAGAAAGGCTTGAAAAAAAAATAGGGTGTAACATAGTCAAACGTTCTATCAAACAACAAAGTTTGGTGATGATCGGATCCGGATTCCGGATCTGGTGATCCACAATATAGCGAAAATAAAAAATGTGTCAGTGTGAGGTGACAAATGAAGCTAGAGATGCACAACTAACACCAAATTGTAGCTGAATATAAAAAAATCCCTGTCTGCTACGTTTAATCTGCATGGAATTTAATAAACGCAAACTGAATTTCAGACATCTTATATATATATATATATATATATATATATATATATATATATATATATATATATATATATATATATATATATATATATATATATATATATATATATATATATATATATATATATATATATATATATATATATATATATATATATATATATATATTAGTCTGGAACAAAGAGGACAAACACTGTTTTAATTAAAGGACAATAAGCAGGACATTAAAGAGCAACCTTCACTTTCCCCCGAACAACATGAACAGGAAGTGGTCACAGCTCACTCCCACTGAAAATAACAGAGAAACAACCTGAGCTTCTGACATTTTTACATAAAACAAACACAATAACAACGTCTAAAAACCCAGTTAATATATCCAGGAGAGTTTTAGGCACAATATACAAAGAGTTTTATGTTGAGATGTTAATGCTGTTGTCCGTGCGCAGCCTGATCAGAGTGTCTCAGTGCAGTTCTCAGTGTTACTGACAGCGCACCTTTTTTGTTTGGAGCAGGAAGTTGAAAATAACATCATGCATTATATCACACTTATCCACCGGATGAAGCGCCAGCAAAGAGTCCAATTACTCATTTGTCCAACAACACCAGTAACAACAGCAAAACGACAAGAAAAAGTCCAAGCTTCACTGATGAAAAGTGGAAAATTAAACAACAACAAAAAAAATATACAACAAACAAACAAAAAACAGTGTCCGAGCTTCACTGATGAAAAGTGGAAAATTACGCAAACAAACAAACAAAAAAAACACAATAAAAAGTGTCTGAGCTTTACTGATGAAAAGTGGAAAATTAAACAACAAAAAAAATACAACAAACAAAAAATAGTGTCCCAGCTTCACTGATGAAAAGTGGAAAATTAAACAAACAAAAAAACACAACAAAAAGTGCCTGAGCTTCACTGATGAAAAGTGGAAAATTAAAAAAAATATAACACAACAAAAAGTGTCTGAGCTTCACTGATGAAAAGTGGAAAATTAAAAAAAAAAAAAAAAACACAACAAAAAGTGTCCGAGCTTCACTGATGAAAAGTGGAAAATTAAACAAACAAGCAAACAAAAAACACAACAAAAAGTGTCCGAGCTTCACTGATGAAAAGTGGAGAATTAAACAGCAAAAAAATACAACAAACAAAAAAATAGTGTCCGAGCTTCACTGATGAAAAGTGGAAGATTAAACAACAACAAAAATATACAACAAACAAACAAAAAACAGTGTCCGAGCTTCACTGATGAAAAGTGGAAAATTAAACAAACAAAAAATAAAAACAAACAAAAAAACAGTGTCCAAGCTTTACTGATGAAAAGTGGAAAATTAAACAACAAAAAGATACAACAAACAAACAAAAAAGTGTCCCAGCTTCACTGATGAAAAGTGGAAAATTAAAAAAAATATATATAACACAACAAAAAGTGCCTGAGCTTCACTGATGAAAAGTGGAAAATAAAAAAAAATAACACAACAAAAAGTGTCTGAGCTTCACTGATGAAAAGTGGAAAATTAAAAACAAACAAACAACAAACAAACAAACAAAAAACCACAACAGAAAGTGCCCGAGCTTCACTGATGAAAAGTGGAAAAAAAAAAAAAACACACACAACAAAAAGTGTCTGAGCTTCACTGTGAAAAGTGGAAAATGAAACAACAAAAAAATACAACAAACAAACAAAAAAAACAGTGTCCAAGCATCACTGATGAAGAGTGGAAAATTAAACAAACAAACAAAAACCCACAACAAAAAATGTCTGAGCTTCACTGATGAAAAGTGGAAAATTAAAAAAATATATAACACAACAAAAAGTGCCTGAGCTTCACTGATGAAAAGTGGAAAATTAAAAAAAAATATAACACAACTAAAAAAGTGTCTGAGCTTCACTGATGAAAAGTGGAAAATTAAACAAACAAACAAAAACCCACAACAAAAAGTGTCTGAGCATCACTGATGAAAAGTGGAAAATTAAAACAAACAAACAACAAACAAAAAAAAAACCACAACAAAAAGTGCCCGAGCTTCACTGATGAAAAGTGGAAAATGAAACAACAAAAAAATACAACAAACAAACAAAAAAACAGTGTCCAAGCTTCACTGATGAAGAGTGGAAAATTAAACAAACAAACAACAAAAAACCACAACAAAAAGTGTCCGAGCTTCACTGATGAAAAGTGGAAAATTAAACAACAACAAAAATACAACAAACAAACAAACAAAAAACTGTCCAAGCTTCACTGATGAAAAGTGGAAAATTAAACAACAACAAAAATACAACAAACAAAACAAAAAACAGTGTCGGAGCTTCACTGATGAAAAGTGGAAAATTAAACAAACAAACAAACACCCAACAAAAAGTGTCTGAGCTTCACTGATGAAAAGTGGAAAATAAAAAATAATAATAAAAAAAAAAACATCAAAAAGTGTCCAGGCTTCACTGATGAAAAGTGGAAAATAAAAAATAATAATAAAAAAAAACATCAAAAAGTGTCCAGGCTTCACTGATGAAAAGTGGAAAATTAAACAACAACAAAAAATACAACAAACAAACAAAGAAACAGTGTTTGAGCTTCACTGTTGAAAAGTGGAAAATTAAACAACAACAAAAATACAACAAACAAACAAACAAAAAACAGTGCCCGAGCTTCACTGATGAAAAGTGGAAAATTAAACAACAACAAAAATACAACAAACAAACAAACAAAAAACTGTGTCCGAGCTTCACTGATGAAAAGTGGAAAATTAAACAAACAAAAAAACAGTTTCAGCTTTCATCTGAGCTTCACTGATGAAAAGTGGAAAATTAAACAAACAAACAAAAACCCACAACAAAAAGTGTCTGAGCTTCACTGATGAAAAGTGAAAAATGAAACAACAAAAAAATACAACAAACAAACAAAAAACCAGTGTCCAAGCTTCACTGATGAAAAGTGGAAAATTAAACAAACAAAAAAACAGTTTCAGCTTTCATCTGAGCTTCACTGATGAAAAGTGGAAAATTAAACAAACAAACAAAAACCCACAACAAAAAGTGTCTGAGCTTCACTGATGAAAAGTGAAAAATGAAACAACAAAAAAATACAACAAACAAACAAAAAAACAGTGTCCAAGCTTCACTGATGAAAAGTGGAAAATTAAACAAACAAAAAAACAGTTTCAGCTTTCATCTGAGCTTCACTGATGAAAAGTGGAAAATTAAACAAACAAACAAAAACCCACAACAAAAAGTGTCTGAGCTTCACTGATGAAAAGTGAAAAATGAAACAACAAAAAATACAACAAACAAACAAAAAAACAGTGTCCAAGCTTCACTGATGAAAAGTGGAAAATTAAACAAAAAAAAAAATACAACAAACAAACAAACAAACAAAAAAACAGTGTCCAAGCTTCACTGATGAAAAGTGGAAAATTAAACAACCAACAACAACAAAAAAAAACAGTGTCCGATCTTCACTGATTAAAAAGTGGAAAATTAAACAAACAAAAACACAACAAAAAGTGTCCAAGCTTCACTGATGAAAAGTGGGAAATTAAACAACAACAAAAGACACAACAAAAAGTGTCCAAGCTTCACTGATGAAAAGTGGGAAATTAAACAACAACAACAACAACAAAAGACACAACAAAAAGTGCCTGAGCTTCAGATCTGGAGACTGGCCAGGCCACTCCAGGACCTTGAAATGCTTCTTATGGAGCCCCTCCTTAGTTGCCCTGGCTGTGTGTTTGGGGTCATTGTCATGCTGGAAGACCCAGCCATGACCCATCTTCAATGCTCTTACTTCAATACGGTGCAGTCATCCTGTCCCCTTTGCAGAAGAGCACCCCAGCTTTTTCAGAATCATTCTTACCCCACAAAGTGAGATCCTGCATGGAATCCCAGACCAAGGGAGATTGACAGTCATCTTGTGTTTCTTCCACTTTCTAATAAATAATCATAACAGTTGTTGTCTTCTACCAAGCTGCTTGCCTGTTGTCCTGTAGTCCATCCCAGCCTTGTGCAGGTCTACAGTTTTGTCCCTGGTGTCCTTAGACAGCTCTTTGGTCTATGGTGGACAGGTTGAAGTGTGATTAAGTGTGTGAACAGGTGTCTTTTATACAGGTAACAAGTTCAAACAGGTGCAATTAATACAGGTAAAGAGTGCAGAATAAGAGGGCTTCTTAAAGAAAAATTAACAGGTCTGTGTGAGACAGAATTCTTGCTGGTTGGTAGATGATCAAATACGTATTTTCACCACTGTATATGCTTCCGTACTTCCAGTCCCTCAGTAAAGAAGTGGGCTGATGCTCCAATCATATAGAAAACTACACCACATTATTTGCCACATTATTTGCCTGATCTATAATCAAACACAAAGTGTGGATTTTTCCCCTGAAGTGATGAATGTCCAGGGAGGAGCATGGGGCGACTTCCAGCTTTCACTCACACAGCCCCACCGACCACTGAGGGACACAGTGGGGCTCACTCCCACCCGGGCACATGCCAGTCTGTGTGCCCGAGCTGTGCCCCGCCTCGCGGGAGGAATTTCATTCATCCATGAACAGTTTAGTGGGAAATCCACACTTTGTGTGCGCTGTGGTGTGTCTCACAGTGCAGGGTCGGAGGTTACAAATTGGCAGATTTTCAATTATGACTCAGGAATTCTCACGCTGTCTTTACCGAGGGACTGGAAGTACGGAAGCACATTGTATGGAAGTGATTACACACACACACACACACACACACACACAAACACAATAAATAAATAAAAAATAGATGATCTCATAATTACGAGATCCTGATGTCGTAATTATGAGATCTTTTCTCGTAGCGGTCAAAATTTTTTTTTTATCCAGTGAATGCAACAAGCTTCCATATTTACAGATGACATGATAGATGATAGATAAAACATTCCTTGCTTACATTTGCCGTGGAATTCTCTCCAGATAAATATGTTCTCTTCATTAAAATGAACTGTCATTTTGCATCATGTTACAAAACAAACAGAACTGGATTTCAGTAGAAACTTAATTTTTTTTTTATTTGAAAGGAAGTAGAGCTTTACTGAAGGGTGTCTTGGTGTCTGCAGAGATGACGTATAAAGAGTCTGCTGTGGAATCCAGAAGCAGAGCTGGACCCATGCATGGGTGACCCCGGCTGGGCTCCATGGGCCCCAACTGACACGGAGCCCCACACACACGCGTCACATGCTGTGTTAAGTAGCTGCACGTTCACACAGTCATATGACGATACATTAATTCTGAATGAATTATTTGATGTTATAAATGATTCATTGTTTTAGTGGAAATGATTCAGGGTATTTCTGACTGAAGTCTTAATGTTGAAGAAGCAGCTTTGAAAATGAACAGAGTCCACCTTATATCACTGATTAAACACTTATTAAAGGGGTTATATTTGAAATGAAATAATTTTCCTTCCTTTAGCAATTTCATGTGTTTGAGTTTTCATGTTAAAATCCCACAGTTCTATACGTGTGCTCCTGCTGTTATCATCATTTAGATCTGACACAGCTCGTTTCAAGTGTCTGTGACATATGTCACAGAATTACCCCAAATACTGCAATTTTACCTCAGACTTTGAAAAGACCGCCCCATCTAAACAGACCAGGATTAAAACTCTGCACTAAAAAAAGGTCTGACAGACAAAGACTAACTGTTCCATCATTCAAAAATTCCACCAGTTTGTTTTATTTTGTTTTGAAAGTTTACATCAAAACTACTTCAAGGATTCTCACCAAAATTGATGTTAGGCCCTGGAGGAGTCCACTGAATTTTGGAGGTGATCCAGATCTGGATTGGCAGATGACAGAAACCGTCAATTGCTCTTGTGTTTGCAGTGTTAAATTGACAGATTATGTTTGTAGGGTTACCAAATTATGTTTACAGGGTTATATTCACAGATTATGCTCATAGGGTTATTCACAGATTATGCTCATAGGGTCATGTTGACAGATTATGTTTGTAGGGTTAACAAATTATCTTTACAAGGTTATATTCACAGATTATGCACATAGGGTTATGTTGACAGATTATTTGTAGGGTTAACAAATTATTTTTACAGGGTTATATTCACAGATTATGCTTTTAGGGTTATGTTGACAGATTATGTTTGTAGGGTTAACAAATTATCTTTACAAGGTTATATTCACAGATTATGCTCATAGGGTTATGTTGACAGATTATTTGTAGGGTTAACAAATTATGTTTACATGGTTATATTCACAGATTATGCTCATAGGGTTATGTTGACAGATTATTTGTAGGGTTAACAAATTATGTTTACATGGTTATATTCACAGATTATGCTCATAGGGTTATGTTGACAGATTATGTTTGTAGGGTTAACAAATTATCTTTACAGGGTTATATTCACAGATTATGCTCATAGGGTTATGTTGACAGATTATTTGTAGGGTTAACAAATTATGTTTACATGGTTATATTCACAGATTATGCTCATAGGGTTATGTTGACAGATTATTTGTAGGGTTAACAAATTATGTTTACATGGTTCTCCCCCTGCCATCCCCTCATTACCCCATCCCCGTAGAGACGGTGCCTGCTCCCATACCACCAACAACCAGCAAAAAATCTATTTAAGCATAAAAATTCAAAAAGAAAAAATAATATAGCACCTTCAACTGCACCACAGACTAAAACAGTTAAATGTGGTCTATTAAACATTAGGTCTCTCTCTTCTAAGTCCCTGTTGGTAAATGATATAATAATTGATCAACATATTGATTTATTCTGCCTTACAGAAACCTGGTTACAGCAGGATGAATATGTTAGTTTAAATGAGTCAACACCCCCGAGTCACACTAACTGTCAGAATGCTCGTAGTACGGGCCGAGGAGGAGGATTAGCAGCAATCTTCCATTCCAGCTTATTAATTAATCAAAAACCCAGACAGAGTTTTAATTCATTTGAAAACTTGACTCTTAGTCTTGTCCATCCAAATTGGAAGTCCCAAAAACCAGTTTTATTTGTTATTATCTATCGTCCACCTGGTCATTACTGTGAGTTTCTCTGTGAATTTTCAGACCTTTTGTCTGACTTAGTGCTTAGCTCAGATAAGATAATTATAGTGGGCGATTTTAACAAACACACAGATGCTGAGAATGACAGCCTCAACACTGCATTTAATCTATTATTAGACTCTATTGGCTTTGCTCAAAATGTAAATGAGTCCACCCACCACTTTAATCATATCTTAGATCTTGTTCTGACTTATGGTATGGAAATAGAAGACTTAACAGTATTCCCTGAAAACTCCCTTCTGTCTGATCATTTCTTAATAACATTTACATTTACTCTGATGGACTACCCAGCAGTGGGGAATAAGTTTCATTACACTAGAAGTCTTTCAGAAAGCGCTGTAACTAGGTTTAAGGATATGATTCCTTCTTTATGTTCTCTAATGCCATATACCAACACAGTGCAGAGTAGCTACCTAAACTCTGTAAGTGAGATAGAGTATCTCGTCAATAGTTTTACATCCTCATTGAAGACAACTTTGGATGCTGTAGCTCCTCTGAAAAAGAGAGCTTTAAATCAGAAGTGCCTGACTCCGTGGTATAACTCACAAACTCGTAGCTTAAAGCAGATAACCCGTAAGTTGGAGAGGAAATGGCGTCTCACTAATTTAGAAGATCTTCACTTAGCCTGGAAAAAGAGTCTGTTGCTCTATAAAAAAGCCCTCCGTAAAGCTAGGACATCTTTCTACTCATCACTAATTGAAGAAAATAAGAACAACCCCAGGTTTCTTTTCAGCACTGTAGCCAGGCTGACAAAGAGTCAGAGCTCTATTGAGCTGAGTATTCCATTAACTTTAACTAGTAATGACTTCATGACTTTCTTTGCTAACAAAATTTTAACTATTAGAGAAAGAATTACTCATAACCATCCCAAAGATGTATCGTTATCTTTGGCTGCTTTCAGTGATGCCGGTATTTGGTTAGACTCTTTCTCTCCGATTGTTCTGTCTGAGTTATTTTCATTAGTTACTTCATCCAAACCATCAACATGTTTATTAGACCCCATTCCTACCAGGCTGCTCAAGGAAGCCCTACCATTATTTAATGCTTCGATCTTAAATATGATCAATCTATCTTTGTTAGTTGGCTATGTACCACAGGCTTTTAAGGTGGCAGTAATTAAACCATTACTTAAAAAGCCATCACTTGACCCAGCTATCTTAGCTAATTATAGGCCAATCTCCAACCTTCCTTTTCTGTCAAAAATTCTTGAAAGGGTAGTTGTAAAACAGCTAACTGATCATCTGCAGAGGAATGGTCTATTTGAAGAGTTTCAGTCAGGTTTTAGAATTCATCATAGTACAGAAACAGCATTAGTGAAGGTTACAAATGATCTTCTTATGGCCTCGGACAGTGGACTCATCTCTGTGCTTGTTCTGTTAGACCTCAGTGCTGCTTTTGATACTGTTGACCATAAAATTTTATTACAGAGATTAGAGCATGCCATAGGTATTAAAGGCACTGCGCTGCGGTGGTTTGAATCATATTTGTCTAATAGATTACAATTTGTTCATGTAAATGGGGAATCTTCTTCACAGACTAAAGTTAATTATGGAGTTCCACAAGGTTCTGTGCTAGGACCAATTTTATTCACTTTATACATGCTTCCCTTAGGCAGTATTATTAGATGGTATTGTTTAAATTTTCATTGTTACGCAGATGATACCCAGCTTTATCTATCCATGAAGCCAGAGGACACACACCAATTAGCTAAACTGCAGGATTGTCTTACAGACATAAAGACATGGATGACCTCTAATTTCCTGCTTTTAAACTCAGATAAAACTGAAGTTATTGTACTTGGCCCCACAAATCTTAGAAACATGGTGTCTAATCAGATCCTTACTCTGGATGGCATTACCCTGACCTCTAGTAATACTGTGAGAAATCTTGGAGTCATTTTTGATCAGGATATGTCATTCAAAGCGCATATTAAACAAATATGTAGGACTGCTTTTTTGCATTTACGCAATATCTCTAAAATTAGAAAGGTCTTGTCTCAGAGTGATGCTGAAAAACTAATTCATGCATTTATTTCCTCTAGGCTGGACTATTGTAATTCATTATTATCAGGTTGTCCTAAAAGTTCCCTAAAAAGCCTTCAGTTAATTCAAAATGCTGCAGCTAGAGTACTAACGGGGACTAGAAGGAGAGAGCATATCTCACCCATATTGGCCTCTCTTCATTGGCTTCCTGTTAACTCTAGAATAGAATTTAAAATTCTTCTTCTTACTTATAAGGTTTTGAATAATCAGGTCCCATCTTATCTTAGGGACCTCGTAGTACCATATCACCCCAATAGAGCGCTTCGCTCTCAGACTGCAGGCTTACTTGTAGTTCCTAGGGTTTGTAAGAGTAGAATGGGAGGCAGAGCCTTTAGCTTTCAGGCTCCTCTCCTGTGGAACCAGCTCCCAATTCAGATCAGGGAGACAGACACCCTCTCTACTTTTAAGATTAAGCTTAAAACTTTCCCTTAGTTATGCTGCTATAGACGTAGACTGCTGGGGGGGTTCCCACGATGCACTGTTTCTTTCTCTTTTGCTCTGTATGCACCACTCTGCATTTAATCATTAGTGATCGATCTCTGCTCCCCTCCACAGCATGTCTTTTTCCTGGTTCTCTCCCTCAGCCCCAACCAGTCCCAGCAGAAGACTGCCCCTCCCTGAGCCTGGTTCTGCTGGAGGTTTCTTCCTGTTAAAAGGGAGTTTTTCCTTCCCACTGTAGCCAAGTGCTTGCTCACAGGGGGGCCGTTTTGACCATTGGGGTTTTTCATAATTATTGTGTGGCCTTGCCTTGCTGTATAAGGCGCCTTGGGGCAACTGTTTGTTGTGATTTGGCGCTATATAAAAAAAAAATGATTGATTGATTGATTATATTCACAGATTATGCTCATAGGGTTATGTTGACAGATTATTTTTACAGTGTTATATTCACAGATTATGCTCATAGGGTTATGTTGACAGATTATTTTTACAGGGTTATATTCACAGATTATGCTCATAGGGTTATGTTGACAGATTATATTTACAGAGTTATGGTCACAGGTTAAGTTTACAGACTTATAATGAAATTACAGGGTTATGGTCACAGATTATGTTCACAGGTTATGTTTACAGACTCATGATGATGTTACAGAGTTATGGTCACAGGTTATGTTCACAGCTTATGTTTACAGAGTTATGATGATGTTACAGAGTTATGGTCACAGATTATGTTCATGGGTTATGTTTACAGAGTTATGATGATGTTACAGAGTTATGGTCACAGGTTATGTTTACAGAGTTATGATGATGTTACAGAGTTATGGTCACAGATTATGTTCACAGGTTATGTTTACAGAGTTATGATGATGTTACAGGGTTATGTTCACAGGTTATGTTTACAGAGTTATGATGATGTTACAGAGTTATGGTCACAGATTATGTTCACAGGTTATGTTTACAGAGTTATGATGATGTTACAGGGTTATGGTCACAGGTTATGTTCATGGGTTATGTTTACAGAGTTATGATGATGTTACAGGGTTATGGTCACAGACTATGTTCACAGGTTATGTTTACAGAGTTATGATGATGTTACAGGGTTATGGTCACAGGTTATGTTCACAGGTTATGTTTACAGAGTTATGATGATGTTACAGGGTTATGGTCACAGATTATGTTTACAGACTTATGATGATGTTACAGAGTTATGGTCACAGGTTATGTTCACAGGTTATGTTTACAGAGTTATGATGATGTTACACAGTTATGGTCACAGATTATGTTCACAGGTTATGTTTACAGAGTTATGATGATGTTACAGGGTTATGGTCACAGGTTATGTTCACAGGTTATGTTTACAGAGTTATGATGATGTTACAGGGTTATGGTCACAGATTATGTTCACAGGTTATGTTTACAGACTCATGATGATGTTACAGGGTTATGGTCACAGGTTATGTTCACAGGTTATGTTTACAGACTCATGATGATGTTACAGGGTTATGTTCACAGGTTATGTTTACAGACTCATGATGATGTTACAGGGTTATGGTCACAGGTTATGTTCACGGGTTATGTTTACAGAGTTATGATGATGTTACAGGGTTATGGTCACAGATTATGTTCACAGGTTATGTTTACAGAGTTATGATGATGTTGCAGCGTTATGTTCATAGGTTATGTTTACAGAGTTATGATGATGTTACAGAGTTATGGTCACAGGTTATGTTCACAGGTTATGTTTACAGAGTTATGATGATGTTACAGAGTTATGGTCACAGGTTATGTTCACGGGTTATGTTTACAGAGTTATGATGATGTTACAGGGTTATGGCCACAGATTATGTTCACAGGTTATGTTTACAGAGTTATGATGATGTTACAGAGTTATGGTCACAGGTTATGTTCACAGGTTATGTTTACAGAGTTATGATGATGTTACAGAGTTATGGTCACAGATTATGTTCACAGGTTATGTTTACAGAGTTATGATGATGTTACAGGGTTATGTTCACAGGTTATGTTTACAGAGTTATGATGATGTTACAGAGTTATGGTCACAGATTATGTTCACAGGTTATGTTTACAGAGTTATGATGATGTTACAAGGTTATGGGCACAGGTTATGTTCACAGGTTATGTTTACAGAGTTATGATGATGTTACAGGGTTATGGTCACAGACTATGTTCACAGGTTATGTTTACAGAGTTATGATGATGTTGCAGCGTTATGTTCATAGGTTATGTTTACAGAGTTGTGATGATGTTACAGAGTTATGGTCACAGGTTATGTTCACAGGTTATGTTTACAGAGTTATGATGATGTTACAGAGTTATGGTCACAGGTTATGTTCACGGGTTATGTTTACAGAGTTATGATGATGTTACAGGGTTATGGCCACAGATTATGTTCACAGGTTATGTTTACAGAGTTATGATGATGTTACAGAGTTATGGTCACAGGTTATGTTCACAGGTTATGTTTACAGAGTTATGATGATGTTACAGAGTTATGGTCACAGATTATGTTCACAGGTTATGTTTACAGAGTTATGATGATGTTACAGGGTTATGTTCACAGGTTATGTTTACAGAGTTATGATGATGTTACAGAGTTATGGTCACAGATTATGTTCACAGGTTATGTTTACAGAGTTATGATGATGTTACAAGGTTATGGGCACAGGTTATGTTCACAGGTTATGTTTACAGAGTTATGATGATGTTACAGGGTTATGGTCACAGACTATGTTCACAGGTTATGTTTACAGAGTTATGATGTTACAGGGTTATGGTCACAGGTTATGTTCACAGGTTATGTTTACAGAGTTATGATGATGTTACAGGGTTATGGTCACAGATTATGTTCACAGGTTATGTTTACAGAGTTATGACGATGTTGCAGGGTTATGTTCACAGGTTATGTTTACAGACTTATGATGATGTTACAGAGTTATGGTCACAGGTTATGTTCACAGGTTATGTTTACAGAGTTATGATGATGTTACACAGTTATGGTCACAGATTATGTTCACAGGTTATGTTTACAGAGTTATGATGATGTAACAGGGTTATGGTTACAGGTTATGTTCATGGGTTATATTTACAGAGTTATGATGATGTTACAGGGTTATGGTCACAGATTATGTTCACAGGTTATGTTTACAGAGTTATGATGATGTTACAGAGTTATGTTCACAGGTTATGTTTACAGAGTTATGATGATGTTACAGAGTTACGGTCACAGGTTATGTTCACAGGTTATGTTTACAGAGTTATGATGATGTTACAGGGTTATGGTCACAGATTATGTTCACAGGTTATGTTTACATAGTTATGATGATGTTACAGAGTTATGGTCACAGATTATGTTCACAGGTTATGTTTACAGAGTTATGATGATGTTACAGGGTTATGGTCACAGATTATGTTCACAGGTTATGTTTACAGAGTTATGATGATGTTACAGGGTTATGTTCACAGGTTATGTTTACAGAGTTATGATGATGTTACAGAGTTATGGTCACAGATTATGTTCACAGGTTATGTTTACAGAGTTATGATGATGTTACAGGGTTATGGTCACAGGTTATGTTCACGGGTTATGTTTACAGAGTTATGATGATGTTACAGAGTTATGGTCACAGATTATGTTCACAGGTTATGTTTACAGAGTTATGATGATGTTACAGAGTTATGGTCACAGGTTATGTTCACAGGTTATGTTTACAGAGTTATGATGATGTTACAGGGTTATGGTCACAGGTTATGTTCACGGGTTATGTTTACAGAGTTATGATGATGTTACAGAGTTATGGTCACAGACTATGTTCACAGGTTATGTTTACAGAGTTATGATGATGTTACAGAGTTATGGTCACAGATTATGTTCACAGGTTATGTTTACAGAGTTATGATGATGTTACAGAGTTATGGTCACAGGTTATGTTCACGGGTTATGTTTACAGAGTTATGATGATGTTACAGAGTTATGGTCACAGACTATGTTCACAGGTTATGTTTACAGAGTTATGATGATGTTACAGAGTTATGGTCACAGATTATGTTCACAGCTTATGTTTACAGAGTTATGATGATGTTGCAGGGTTATGTTCACAGGTTAGGTGTGTGTGTGCGTGGGGGGAGCATGAGGGGGAGGGGCTTCAATGAAACGAACAGTTTTCACTGGAACTGTTTAGAAACTACAAACTGTTTACTAGCCTCAGTGTAACAGGAAAATGTGTAAAAAAAAAAGAAATTGAATTGCAGTTTTCATACATGTTATACATGTTATCAGTGCCACATAAATCAGGAGAATAAATATCTTTTATTGTGTAAACATCACTTTTTTAATGAAATCATCAACCCCTGAAGAAAATTATTAGTATCATATTGTCTAATTGAATCTTCAATTGTTTACAGTATTTCAATCAAACAACTTCAATATTTTTCCATAGAGAAAAACACTGCTCAGTCAAAGGCTTTGCCTTCATTATATTAAATATATATAAATATATACATACAGTTGTATGCAAAAGTTTGGGCACCCCGATAATTTTCAGGATTTTCCTCTATAAATCAATGGTTGTCTGGATCAGAAATTTCAGTTAAATATATCATATAACAGACAAACACACTGATATTTGAGAAGTGAAATGAACTTTCTAGTATTTGCAGAAAGTGTCCAATAATTATTTAAACAAAATTTGGCAGGTGCATAAATATGGGCATTCTTGTCATTTTATTGATTTGAATACATTTAGCACTACGTATTTATTGGAACACAAAATTGGTTTGGTAAGCTCATTGACCCTTGACCTCCTTACACAGGTAAATCCAATCATGAGAAAGGGTATTTAAGGTGGCCATTTGCAAATGTTTCCCATCTTTGCATCTCTTCTAATGAGTGGCAACATGGGAGCCTCTAAACAACTCTCAAATGACCTGAAAACAAAGATTGTTCAACATCATGGTTTAGGGGAAGGATACAAAAAGCTATCTCAGAGATTTCAGATTTCAGATTTCAGCTGTCAGTTTCCACTGTGAGGAACATAGTGAGGAAATGGAAGACCACAGGCACAGTACTAGTTAAGGCCCGAAGTGGCAGGCCAAGAAAAACTCAGATAAGATGAAGTGAAGGATGGTGAGAACAGTCATAGTCAACCCACAGACCTGCTCCAAAGACCTACAACATGATCTTACTGCAGATAGTTTCTCTGTGCATCCTTCAGCTATACAGCGCACTTTGCACAAGGAGATGCTCTTTGATGATGTAATGCAGAGGAAGCCTTTTCTGCGTACATAAACAGAGTCACTTGAGGTATGCTAAAGCCCGTTTGGACAAGCCACCTTCAGTTGGAATAAGGTGCTGTGGACTGATGAAACTAAAATTGAGTTATTTGGACATAACAAGGGGCGGTATGCATGGCTGAAAAAGAACAGCATTCCAAGAAAAACACTTGGTACCTACAGTAAAATGTGGAGGTGGTTCCATCATAGGAATCTTGTTAAAGTTGAGGGTCACATGGATTCCAGGCAATATCAGCAGATTCTGGAGAACAATGTTCATGAATCAGTGACAAAGTTGAAGTTGTGCCGGGGCTGGATCTTTCAACAAGACAACAACCCTAAACACTGCTCAAAATCTACTAAGGCATTCATGCAGAGGAACAAGTACAACATTCTGGAATGGCCATCTCAGTCCCCAGACCTGAATATTATTGAAAATCTGTGGTGTGATTTTAAGTGGGCTATCCATGCTTGGAAACCAACAAACCTGAGATGTTTTGTAAAGAAGAATGGTCCAAAATACCTTCAACCAGAATTCATACTCTCATTGGAAGCTATAGGAAGTTTTTTAGAGGCTGTTATTTCTGCAAAAGGAGGATCTACTAAATATTGATGTATTTTTTTCTGTTGGGGTGCCCAAATTTATGCACCTGCTTAATTTTGTTTAATTAATTATTGCACAGTTTCTGTAAATCCTATAAACTTCATTTCACTTCTCAAATATCACTGTGTTTGTCTGCTATATGATATATTTAACTGAAATTTCTGATCCAAACAACCAAAATATCAGGGGGGCCCAAACTCTTATTGTATTGCACGGTAGGTGGCGGTATATGCTTAAAAACCAAACCCAGAACAGAAGAAGAAACCTCAACAAAGAAGAAGAAGAAGCTCCACCTTGGCGCATGCTGTACTTCCGCACCGTAAAATGAGCAGAAAGCTGTAAAAGTCGCAGTTTTCCACAAGTTACCAAAAGGTAAAGTTTTTACTTCAATAATGTACACAGCCTTCTCTTAAAAATCCACATTCGCTACATCTTAAATTCCTTCTCAGTTTCTCCAACTTAAATGACGACGTTGTCTTCGGCGTTTTGGCTTTCTGACTTAATATTAAGGCGCTGTGGCGTTAATCTTGTTAAATTGACGCTTTCCGACTAGTAAACAGCACGAACCAGGCAGTTCACTGCCACTCAACTCGTTGTATTTTTATTGTTAAAAGGCCAAAAGAGAGCTAATGGCTAATACGGAGCGGCTCGTTCACTTAAAACGAGCTAGTGCTCACCGATGGAGACATTAAGTTAACGGAAGAAACTAAAAGTAAAAACAACAACAAAAAAAAGATTAAGTTAATGCAATAAACATTTGATGGCATATTTTAACTCCCATACTTTCACAGATCTCGTGATAAACAAAGTGGACATTTGTACGTATTAATCGATGGGTTTCCGCTCCGGGGCATTTCCCGTGACCCTTTGCGCTGGCCTTCATCTTATGTGTCAGTCAGATTTTACAGGTCACTGATTCAGTTTGTCAACAAAAGAGACTCCGGTGTCTCAGACCGAACGGTCCGCCCCTAAAAGTTGATCCACCTTTTGCATCTGCATCATTTCAGACCACAGCATCACATCTGAGACGAAGTCTCCTCACCCACAGCAGTCAAATACATTAATGGGATTTTTAACCATCAGATGATAAAGGTAAAACCTCTTAAATCATTTTGAAGTCAGTTTTAAGCAGAAATGAGGCCATTTAATTAAACAGAAATTGGATGAAATTCCGTGATGCTTTGAAATGACCGACGCGCAGTGAACGCATCAGCTAGCAGCTCATTTAGCCGCAGCGCTCTGATAGTTTCCGCCATCTTTTATGATAAAATAATGCTGAATTTATGTGGAAATGATTGTTGTACAAAAGCTTTTGATATCTGTCATTGAGATAGATGATGACTGGAGTCTGAAGCAGAAATGAGGTGTTAGCCTCGCTCTCACTGCCTCCGATGGGCTTATTGAGTCTGCAGGCTCGGTAAGCGCCACAGCGGGCCACTCACACCGCCCCCCTCTCCGGCAGCCCGCAAGGATAGACTTATTGCGGAAAAGTCTGCAGCGCTGCAGGGTCTCTGTAACTGCAGCCGCAGAGCTCCATGGCCACCGAAAGAGGTTGGTATCTTTTTAATGACTTGGATTCTCTGCAGGTCCCACATCCGTACCCCGCAACGGTAACACTGGAGGCAGTGTGAGTGAGGGGTAAACCTGTGAACCGCGTCATCAGGGGGGATCGATTTTTAGGGGGACCATTCGGTCGGCGAGACCGGCACATATTGTCCCAAGAAACAAGATATACTGACAATCCAGGCACATATTGTCACTGGTCATCAGAGCAAGAAGTAAAACTTGATGTTTAATTGTCAGTTTTTTTTTTGTTTTTTTTTTTTTGCTCTGTCTCTCACACACATGAACTCACGCACTCACTTTCATTATGGTTGTCAACAATGTAATAAAATCATCTGCATTTATTTGTTTAATACGCTGCTTCTGATCTGAGGTCATAGCCCAAAGGTTTTTTTTTTTTTTTTTGCAACCATTGCACATCAACTCTTAACAAGCAGGCGGCACACAGAGGTCAAAAGTAGGCTTCCTGTGGATGCACACGGGGTTCTGTTCTGGCGTTTTATCGCTGTGAGCGCATGAAAATTGCCACATTTATCTTCTTGCAAGTTTTCTCGACAGCACCAGGACGTTTTGAGACCAGTGCACACAGGACAGAGGAAGATGGTTTGATCCGTCCTGTACTAACTGGTGATGTGTAATGTAGAGATGCTTTTTGCACAGGCTGCAGAACACCACATGGTTTCAGCCTGACTTTCAACACTCAAATGTTGGTGAATTATTCAAAGTGCTTGGGTGTTATTGGCTCAGTAATAATAAAAATGCCAGCGCTGCTGCTGCTGTGGATCAGAGCAACAACTGTGGGCACAGCGTAAATCCTCGTGTGATTGTTCCGCTGGCAGCAGCCCGAATCATCCTCGTCTGCACTTACACGACAATTGTAGGCTTTCATTTCCTCTAACGTGTACGCACTCACACCATATACCAAATAGATGTGATGGCTGGGAGCGCTTCCTCTTCGAGCACCGTTCTTCTTTTCCAATCGTGTACGAGTCTTTGTCAATTTCAGCAATTTTCTGTAAATACAGTGGTCCCTCGTTTATCGCGGGAGTTCCGTTCTAAAAATAACCCACGATAAGCGAAACCCGCGAAGTAGTCGGTGCTATTTTTTGCAATTATTATAGATGTTTTAAGGCTGTAAAACCCCTCACTACACACTTTATACACTTTTCTCAAACAGGCATTAACATTTTCTCTCTTGTGTAAACACTCTCTTTTTTTCTTCTGGGCGAGAAGATAATAAACAGACACACGCAGAACTCTCCCTTTGCTCACTGCCTCTGGAGGTACGGATGCGGGATCCGCAAAGAATCCAAGTCCTCTCTCGGTGGCCACGGAGCTCTGCGGCTACGGTCAACATCCGCATCCAAACAGTGAGCGTAATCTCTGGACCTGTTGCCAGATTTGGCGCAGCTCCGCACAGCAGAGAGGGGGGCGGTGTGAGTGGCCCACTGCTGCGTTTACCGAGCCCGCAGACTCAGTAAGCGCATCGGAGGCAGTGAGAGCAATCGCGGTGATGCCGACCGGTGCCGCGACCGATAAGGACGCAGAACACAATGCGCTGTAAAAAAAAAAAAAAGCATGCAAAATTGCACAAAAAAAAATCCGCTAAACTGCGAGGCCGCGAAAGGTGAACCGTGTTATAGCGAGGGACCATTGTACCTCGCTTTGCAAATTGGATTCAATGTGTCACAATATATTGTTTTTTCTTCTTGCTATTTTTTTTATCTTGCTTTGATGTCAACAATATCGTGGCGACTCAGAAGATGCCAGACTGCAGAATTGTGGGAAATTTGTGACATTGTCACGTCACTGTTTGCCTCTGTTTTGGATTTGGCGCGGTGCACGCTGGGATTGTTTGGGGACAGACCGCATTGTCCGCCTACTCCAAGGTGTTGTAGAAGTTGTGATCCTCCAGTGTGATCTCGTAATTAAGTCATAAAACCCTGCTGAATCTAATCATCGTACTCATTTGTCATGCCAGTATGTGTCTGAGCCTGAGAGTCTAATGGGTGGGGCTGTACCAGTGTCATTGATAGACTGTGGTAACGATGGTGATAGAGCACGCCAGCACTAGACCATTACCTCCCCCATAAATAATAATTATCCTCCGTGTTGTTGTGGGACTTTACTGATTCCTCTAAATGTCGCTGCTGTTTCCAGCTTGCAAGCTGGTGTTACATCCTTGTTTAAAAAAAAAACAAAAACAAAGTGGCCCCATGTATTTGAACCAGTGAGCCTCAGCGTAGCATTAATCATCACATCATGCACATATATTCAATTATTATAGTATTTGTAAATCTGTAGCGTGATAGGTTTTCATTTTGTGTTATAAGTATGTAAAGTTATAAACAGTTTTTTACGTAAGCCTCTGCTTTATGTGAATGTACTGTGCACCTTATACTTTGCTTTTCTGTAATTCTGGCCTTGTGGTTGTCTTATGCAGCTCCGAGCCTTTACTCTTGTTACTTAATCCACTTGTCTATTCTTGCTGTGTAAGATCTGTAATATCTCTGATTGTTTTTTTTTTTTGGGGGGGGGGGGGGGGGGGCAACAATTATCCTTCAGGGTTCTTGCCAGCATTATAACAGCGTCGCGGCCAATTACGCTACTGCCTGAAAAAATTACATTGCAGTAATTTGAGGTCATAAAAGGGGTATCAAACCAGTATAAGAGGAGTCCCCAAAACTCTGCAAACTGTTATATAAAGTAGAGATGCTAGTTTATCAACTCCTGCAAATTTTGTTAAAAACGGCCGATGGTGTGGTCCACCAGGTGGCGCTAAACTTCCTCAAAATAAATTGAGCAAGTAGAGTACTTTGGCGCCCCCTGGTGGCCAGCGCCATCAAGACCCTGTTAGACCCTGAGTTCTTTGGGTCTCTCCTGGATCAGTGAGACTCTGTTATTACAAAAAGGACAGTTTAATTCATGTCACGTGAAGTTAATCAAAGCAGGTCTGGTGTCCTCTCTGTCCCAAGGTCACGCAGAAGCTCGTTCAGGAACAAGTCCTCGCACACAGTTTACTGTAAGGTTTTATAGACATCCATTGACATCACTGATAAAGAAGTGATCCTCCCATGTGTGTACTTGCATGATCAAAAAGTGCCATGTCATGTTTAGGCCATGTGGCTAACTGGGTCAGACTTTAAAGACGTGAAAGCAGAGCCTTGTGTTCGTGGAACCACAGGCTGCTGTTTACGTCTTTTCACATCATAACAACCTCATGGAAGACACTTAGCTTTTATAAGATATACTTTCAGTGCAGACAAATATCAATCAATCAATCAATTTTATTTATATAGCGCCAAATCACAACAAACAGTTGCCCCAAGGCACTTTATATTGTAAGGCAAGGCCATACAATAATTACGTAAAAACTATAACTGAAATATCTTAACAAGGGTACAGAAACTTACTGTGCAGATATCAGGAACATATTGATCCAGTGCAAACGTGCTGACAGTCATCACTCTTAACCTCACGTAACCCCAGCAGAAATACAACAATGTATTAACATGGGTTTAGAGAGTCTGAAGTCAAGAATATTATATGACATACGTATTTCTAAGGTATTTATTGACAACCCCAATGTTTTTTCAGTTGCATTTGATAGAGTAGGGCCTATATTTGTTTGATAACTTTCAGGCCTGGTATTTTTCCGGCCTGAGCTGGATTTCCAGCTTTTGGATATAATGCAGCGGAGGTGACAGGTTGCCATGTAATCCCTATGGAAGGACGCATTGTGGCGCCACAAAAGTTCAAGCGATGCGACGCGCTGCACGCGAAAAGCGATTTTGAGCGATTGTCGCGTTGGTGGCGCAATATTGCATTGCATCACCCTCCTCTCCAAGTTGAAAAATCTGAACTTTTTCATCTCGTCGTGCTGCAATGACCGATCAGGGACTGGGTATGTAGTGACGTGGAGATGTCTGTCTGGAGTTTATACTTGGCGTGGACATGTCCTGTCTCTGGCAATCAGCCCGTGAGCAGGACTTATGTCCCTTTTGTCTTTTATTTAACACAATTATGACAGAGTTTGACGGGAGAAGCCGAGGAAGTGCAGCAGCAGCCGTTTTTTTTTTTTTTTTTTTTTTTTTTTCACGTGCATGTGCGTGCGAATGAATCATCTGTGAAGATAATTTTATTAATTACACAGATGTATAATAAAACAAATGGTTTATAACACAATTATGTCAGAGTTTGAGGGGATGGTCTGCGAATGACGTTTAGTGCTGGGAAATATACCAGTTCTTTGTTTAATAACACGATTTTTCATTTGTCTAGCTCGATGTGATAACATTCATTGAACGTGTTTTAAAGTGGCTCAATCTGTATCAGAACAAAAATCTTTTCTTAGCATTTTGCAGGCGCCTGTTAGACAAATTGATCAAATTGAAGAAAGAGATTATTTAGTGGATATGATTTTGACCAGTGCAGCCGATTGCAATACGTAGTATTTTACTGTGTTTTTTTTATCTATGTTTTGACACCACTGGTGTCAAATATGTGTATCTATATGAACAAAGTAATTGAAAAGCCATTTTATATTCTAGTCTGTAAAGTTTAGTTCATTACAAACACGGCTCTGATGTTCTGATTAACTACAGTACTGATGATCTTGTTTATGTTTTATTAAATTACAGTTCTCATAGCTTCATTGTTTGTGGTTATTTTATTTTTTAGAAAACTGCATTGTAAAACACAAACCACTTGACCTCAAAGATGGTAAAGATTGTTTAAAATCTTTAACATTGGGTGTTCCTGAGAGCTTTCCAAACAGGTTTGAAAAGGCCTAAAATTGCAGCCCCCAGCCTGTTGCTTTGCCCCTGGACCCCATTGGGGACATAGGCGGCCTCCAGACCCCTCGACAAATTAGTTTCAGGCTTAGCCATATTGCCTCAGTGCCAGCCCTGAACATTGAAATCTTGTTGGGGTCTTGATGGCGCAGAGGTTTATGGGCCTTTAAATACAGACAATTTTGCAATATGACCAGACTTTGAGGGCCCCCTATATTCATCGATCCCCCAACTAAATACTTATACAAGATGAAAGAGATTGCCTCCCTGTGTCATTTGATAGTTAAACTAGAAAGATGGGAATTGAATGAAATATCAGTTTTTGTGTATTTTTGCATTGAACTTTGATGACCCCTGGCAAGGTCACCGTTTGGTTTTTGGTCAAAAAATTTTGGGAAAGTTCATTTCTTGGTAGGTTCCATCTCTGAGCCATGTTTCGTTGAAATCCGAGTCGGCTTGTATCACAGCCCACCTGATCCTTAAAAAATATGGCTCTTAAAGTTGATAAGTGCGCGGGTGAAAGATATACAACAGCTGTCTGAAGCCTGTGCTCTATTTAAGTCCAGTCTGAAGGTGATTCTGAAGAAGTTCTGGGTACACAGCCTCATGGTTTTGAGCCTTATTTAGAGTTCAGAACACAGAATGGTGATTTCTAAAAATAAATAAATAAATAATAATGCAAGCGATTTCAGCATGCGGGTGGAAATGATAAACTTTTTTTTTGCGACCTTTTTAGTCATAATCAACTGATTTTTTTTTTTTTTTTTTTTTTTTAAGTTTGTTTTACTATCCTTGACATCAGAAAAAAAGTGAGGAAGTGTGGATTTTTTTTATTGTTTTTTTTCTTCTTGGAAACAGGTACATACATTTCAGATATGAAAAAAAAAATGACACAAGGGACTGAAAATATCTATTTTTAAAATCTTGTTTCCTTCTTGAATACAGTTAGTGTACTGTACATTAGTAGTGTAACATGTTATTATTAAATATTAAAACCATTCACACAACGTTCACAGTCTGAAAATGTATCCACATAAAGCCTGATTTTGGAAAACGACATCTGAAAATAATTTAATTCCTTGTCCTGGCTGAAGAAAAGCCCCCCTGTGACACCGGCAGTTGGTGTCCTGCTGCTGGTTCGAATCTCTGCTGTGAGTTGAGCCTCCTCTTCTTCCAGCTGGCCGCTTTGCTCTGCAAGTTGAAAGACTCACAGCACCTCACAAACATCAGTGGTTTCTTATTATCCCATGATCCACAAAAATAAAGTGAAAATACTCAGTTTTGCCTCTGTGTGGAGTGGGGACGATGTACGACACCATGCACCTGTGCTTGTCAATATGTGTTCCACCTGCCTGTCAGAAGGGTTCTGCCTGCCAGACAACCATTCTGACACATACAATATCGTGCAGCACCGACCCGAACCACTCAATGGAGACAGGACTGTCAGTAGCCTGTAAAAATCCATAAATTTGCTGCATTTAAGCTGCAGTGTTCAGAGTGTGGAAAAAAATGTGCGGCTGGTCCACAGTCCACTCATTCCGACGCATGTAATCCTTATAAAACTAAAACCAGCGGACTTCACCTGCAACAGTGTTTACATAAAAACTTGCAGCAGACACATGGAGCTGGTGTCGCAGACCGAACGGTCCGCCCCTAAAAATTGGTCCGCCTTTTGCATCTGCACATGCGTCATTTCAGACCACAGCAGCTGTCACAGCAGCTGTCTCAGCAGCAGAGTCTCTTCACCCAAAGCGATCAAATGGATTAATGTGATTATTAACCATCAGATGATAAAGGTAAAACCTCTTAAGTCATTCTGAAGTCAGTTTTAAGCAGGAACGAGGCTGTTTTAAGCAGAAATTAGGCAAAATTCCATGGCGTTTGGAAATGTCCGACGTGTAGTGAATCCATCAGCTAGTAGCTAGTTTACCTGTGGCGCTCTGATCGCTTCCTCTGTCTTTAATCATGAAATAATGCTGAATTTATGTTGAAATGATTGTTGTACAAAAGCTTCAGATATCTGTCGCTGAGATAGATGTTGACTGGAGGCAGTTTGAAGCAGAAACGATGTGTTAGTCCGTGAACTGCGTCATCAGGGGGACCGATTTTTAGGGGGACCGTTCAGTTGGCGACACATCATAACTCCAGAAATGAAGCACTCTGATCGCTAACCAAACAAATGGCTCTCCCGCTGATGTCACTTCCTCTTCCTCCTCCAGTGTCATGACTCATTCGGACATTCCTGGTTTTTAGTGTCGCGCAGTTCAGAATCTGAATATTTATTTCTTCAGTAACAACAGACTGGGAAAACATTAATTTCAAACTGATGTTTAATTCTAGTTTTAAATACAAAAAAAAAAACATTGCATATGGTGTCAGCGACACTTTAAGGACCTTGCCCCAAGGGCCCTGAGTGATTTTCTGGTCTGTCTGGGTTTGAGGATCCTCTGCTCTGAAGGCTGGTCCTTAACCACTAGACCATCACCTCCCCACAGTTCAGTGTTTACACTAGAATTTTATTAAAGACTTCAGACAAAACTCATGGTGTGGGAAAAAAAATTCTCAGAAACTCAAAAGCAGGGGGCAAAAATCTTCATTCATTTAAAGAAACAACTGTAAAAATATTTTAATGTACAAAAATTAGAGCTTTGCAAAAATGTCACATTATGAACACAGTGAGTGCGATTCTTTACTGCATTTAATTAACTTCAATAAAAGTATACAAAACACTGAGATCAACATAGTGAATGTTTCCAGAGGTAGAACCACAGACTACAGTCGGGGTTCTTCCACCTCTCTGGGCCTCAGCCAGCTTCAACACACGTGCCTTCTGATTTTGATGCTTCCTCCTGCTGCCGTCTAATCCACCTGCTGCTCAGTCAGTGCTCACCTCCACCTCTCTGTTTTCCTCCTCACTTGTGTTGCTGGGCTCCAGAGTTTTGGAGAAAAACATCTGTCTTCCCTTGTCTGTTCCGTGCTTTGCAGCCATTTCACTTTTTAGGTGGCACCACGCTAACTTCAGCTAACGTTCAATGAAACACCCTTGATGTAAAACGATGAAGTGGACTGGTGTTCATGAGCAGAGTCACACGGTGTGCTGTGGATGAGCCTAAATTATTTTTGATTTCCAGATTTTATACTGACATGCAGTGTTATTTTTCATTGTGTTGTCTGCATTATTCTTCTTTGGCTTGTGTTTTATACAGACGTAAAACAAGATGTCGGATTCAGACTCGGAGTCTGAGTGTGGTTGGCAGTGGGAAGAGGTTGGCCATCACTTTGAGTAATTACACAGTAATTGGAATAAAGCATTTCACTAATGTAGGATTTGCTTGATAAAAATGTTTTCTTTCTTTTCAGAAATGTTTCACCTATCCATCTACTTGCCAGTCTAAACTTGCAAGTCTTCATCCTTCAGGTAAGGGACCCTGAGAATGTTCCGTCCTACTGAAATGAGTTATTTATCTTCATGATAATGTTCCAGCTGTCCCCTGACTTTTGTGTAATCAAACACACATCAAGGCCACAGTGTCGTGGTTCCATATGTAAGACTTGATGATCAGTGGTTCACACTTTCCTTGTGCCCATACTCTGTTGCTTTGTGAGGAACTGCCGATTGTGAAGAACAAAGTCTTTGAGGGTTTGCGCTGACACCATAGGTCAAAGGTCACACGCTGACATTGTCATGGGTGCTAGTCTAGAATGAAACCAAAGCGGAAAACAAAATCACGAACCATGATTGTTGTCAGAAATTGAATGTGTGGTTCAAGCACAGAGTCGAGACATCAACTTCGTGCGCCGCGTGAGTTTGAGTACGGAATCTGGAATTAATTTTCTGTGTTGTAATTGAATGTTAGCGCACTACAGTTAATATAATGAATAAGACATTGTTTCATAATGAAAGTGGTATGGAGCTAGTAAAAAAACAAAAAAAAACAAAAAACCTTTGTGGTTGGCATGTGAAGCCAAACACATTTCGGTGAACGGCATCAAGCCAGCCCACTGGAGGAGAAAATTAAATGTGTAATAGACATTGTAGACATAATTCATGGGTTGTCATTTGAAATGAGCACATTTCAGTGTCCTAAAAACGAATAAATTCATCCACAGCAGTACAAGGGTTAAGGGTTAATCACCAGCAAAAAAGGCTGCCTGTTACTTGCAACACCTCTTTAAGGCTCATATCATAGGGTTGAAAATGATTTTGGAATTGTCATCGGCTTCGCTGCTGCCGTTCCACAACGTATGTGGATCTGCAGTCAGTCAGCGCTGGCGGGTGGTCAGTGTGGCGTTCACGCCTACTGATCATTTTACTGCTCTGATTATATACTGCATCATCTTTATACTTATATTTATTCCCCCTCATTACAATTTTGTGTTTGAAATCAGTATTAGTAACGTAGCCACCTGCGCCTTTCAGTCCAGCCCGAAAAAGTCACTGAAACACATTCCAGTGATAACGACTGTTAAAATTTTAGTCAGATGTTGTTAAATCTATTCAAAAAGATCAAAAATCTGCTAAATTAATAGCAAAGCATGTCTCTCGAGTTCAAGCCAAGACGGGAAAAATCAGCACAGCCCCACGTAAATAAAAATAAGACACGCCCACCCAAGCAGCTTGTGGTTTATTTGGAAGAAAAAAAGATAAAATAATGAGTCCTACATACATACCTTTGAATTGAATTTTCACATTAAAATCATTACAGACACCGCATAAGGTGAAGTCATGAGCTAAAATAGAAGTTGTAATAAAAATCTGAAAAATCTACATTCATATTTGATTCAGTTTACTATTATTGATTAAAATATGATTGTAATCCAGTTACATTTTTTTTCTGCAAATCTGATTGGTTAATCGTGTGAGATTTCAGCCCATAAAATATAGTGTGGATGGTGGCAAAATGTTAAAACTGTTTCAGATTTGATGTTACTCCGCCCCCTGACTGCGTTGCTGTGCAGGTGTCACTAATGGCGCTGTCAGCTGAGAGCGACAGAAACTAGTACAGGGACGGCGATGCTGAAATATGTGGATTTAATGGATTGAACTGGATTGATTGATTTGGATTTACCGTGGAACTCAGTGCAGCTGACGAGATGGAGAAATCTGTGGTCTTCTCACAGAATTCCCAGTTTGGCTTGAAGAAGCTGTTATGACGGTAAGCTTTGACGAGCCGACCACACCCTTTCCCAACAATTTGCCGAGCGAATTACTTACAGAAAAATAACCCCGTGCAAATGTTGGAATTGGATTAGAATGGGAATAACCCTGTGTCTGATCATTTCATGCTGGATTACAGTCACAAGTAGCTGTTTTACCATTTTAACACTGTTTGTGACTGTAAAATCCAGCATGAATGTCCACAAATTGTCAGACGCAGCAGGGTTATTCCCTCATTTTACAGAAAAACTCTGTAAACTGAGTAGATATTGAATATGATATCAGAGTGAACTGAAGTCAGATAATCTCATAAATTTCATGTAGTATCCTTTTAGCTAATTTATTAGTAATTTAAGTTCACACAGCAACTGAATCATCTGCAAAAATGCTAACTGAAGTTTGTACCTATTCAGAAAATCTGCATCATTGGCAGAAAAAGGAAAATAAGAACAAATCATAGTTAACTTTTATTTGATTTGATATTTTGATGTAGAGAATGATCATTGATCTGAAGCTTTTATTTCATATAAAATTATTTAAACAGATATTATAATTATCGTAGTATGATATATTGGGTTATGATGGTACCATAAAAAACTGATAAATATCACTGTATACAACTTTTCTTGCAGTCAGAGATACACTTTTTGAATAGAAAAAAATCACTTTCTAGCATTACATATATCTTGTTCTATTACTTATTTATTTAAAGTAAGAATTGTGTGACAACAATCTACGAGTGCACCATAGTGGGCATGCCCCCAGATCCCCCTAGAAAATTTTGCGCCTTTGGTGCTTGTGTTGTACTGCTTTGCCGCACAATCCGTCAGACGCTGAAAAAGCACCTATGCATTGTCCGTAACAGTCATTAGTATTTGTATAAGCAGTGCTCCTGCTGTTTCAGGTCGTAGTCTCGGGTTTTTACCCATTGGGTATTGCAAAGACCTGGCATCTGTCTGTCCGTCTGTGCTCAGCATCAGTCCAGTTCTATTACTGCCACAGTCTTCAGATTCTTGGGACACAGACCTTGGATGTCACAGGCTGTTAGCTAGCTGCAAAACTCTGTTTTGTTTGTGTGTAAATATATCCTCTTTGTCATATATTATGTAAAATATAGTGATAAATAAACACTTCTGCAACTAAAAACACTCTTTTTGTAACCTGATAACACATTTAGTGTGCACGCTAACTTCCCATGGAGTTAAATTTGTCTCATTAATACCAGCAAATGCACAGAGGGTGAGCTACAAATATTCCTTGATGTGCATAACTTCTGCTTTTGTCAAAATCTCATGCACACACACGCGCACAGCCTCCTGCGGACGCTGTTAAAACTTAAATGTTGTTTTTGATTGACTGATTAATAGAGGGGCTTCATTGAACATGTATAAATTGTATGTAAGACAACAGGATCTTAATAATTAATTCAACAACTGCAAATTATGAAGAACACAAGGCTCATACGGCCGAGGGTATTTTCACATTGCATTATTTTTGTTGTTTCTTATGTGAGAGGAGTGCACATTCTAGCTGTGTCCTTTGTGCCACCAGAATAGAATGTGCATGAGTAGCAACTAATCCAGAACTCAGAGGAGTCATTCCATATGAACTCAACCCAAGTTCAGAAATCGCCCCTGGGCACCAGCTCACATTATGTTTGTGTCTCTGCATGTATAATGAGCACATACAAAGTGTTAGGTGGAAAAACTTGAGGGTTTCTGGGCTACAGGCCTTTAAAAAAAAGGGGTTGTTGCTCTAATTTTTGACACTTGCAAATTGCCCAACTTCCTGCCACTTTTGGATGCCAAATATCTCTGAAACAAACAATTTAGCCAATTTGCTTTCCTGGGTAATTTGGGCCCAGAAAAATCCCATCTCTTATTGGTCTCTAAAGTGTTGATTTTTTTTTTTTTTTTTTTTTTTGGAAAAATCTATTTTCAGGGGGCCAGTGTTGGTCTACAATCATTTACAACAGGCTGTTGATGCTGGATTCCTTCAGTTTGAGGACAGGACTGTCTGCAGGAGGGAACCTGACTCTGCAAAGGTCTTAATTTAGAATTTAAGGGATTCAAAACATGGTTCTGGCTTAAAAAAAATATGCTTTTTGACATGCAAATTCCCCGTGTGGACAGCAACCCATGGTCATGAAACTTTTTTTCTACATAATTGTACATATCTTGCAGTCATTTACTCAAAAAAATCAACTTGTTTTCTCACCTCCTCATAGTTCTCACTCATGCAGTAACAGAGTAACAGCCATTATGCTGCTGCCTGAAAAAATGGTGCTGCAATTGGGCTGTTGTGTCGGAGGGAAGTGGGAAAATGTGCATTTCTGTTTATTTTGGACTCACTGCTTCTGATACAGAAGCCGCGGGTCCACAATGTATTAATCAGCCTTCATCAAAGCCATCTAAAGATGTCAGTCGTGACTAACCCTTCTGCTGGTTAAAGTCACTAACCGGGACCTTGTCTATTGTTGCAGGCATGAAAGGAGAATCAGCAGCTGTTTCACACCGGACAGTTTTTATTCGTTCCTCATTAACATACCTTTTCCTGGGGCAGCCAAGGACACGGTTCTCTGGTGTGGACTGGACCATTAATACAGTGATGAAGTTTTCGGGAAATTGCCGGAAGTCCGGGTTTTTACTTAATTAGTGAACATTTCCGGGTTATTTTTGATAGCATACGTCAGAGTCCATGAATGTTCCACGCCCAAACAGTTGGTGGTGGTAATGGACCATGTTGGTTTGCAAACTGTCAAACTGTAAAAAAAAACCCAAACAAAAACAAAACAAAAAACAATGGTTATTCTTGTTTTCCTGGTGCATGTTGGATTTACCGTGGCATCTCATCTAGAAACATTTCCAAACAATTTTACTAGTACAGACCACAGACTAAGTCTCATATTTTCTGGTCCTCGCCTGAGACTGAAGGATGTGACGCCGTTCATCCACACAGCAGCAAATGAGAGACGCTGTTACAGATTTTACAAACGATAAAGGAAATGGATGAAACGTTCTTCTGCAGGGACACTAAAGTTCATTGAGAATAAATTCAAATGGGGCTGGTTCAACCAAAAGGACCAAAACACCAACTTAACTTTTTTTGATCATCATTTATACGGTAGCATCGACACTCCCGGAAAGATCTTATTATATCATGTTTTCAATGGAGTTTATCAGTTGACATTATTTGGTATTTCACACAAATCAGTCTTGTCTTTGGGATGCATTTACTTCAAACTGTTTGCCCAGGGTTCAAACTGGGTGTCAGGGTTAAACCTGGTAAAAGAGACAGCTCAAATTATTGCAGAGAATGACCACGCAGGAGACACTCGATTTCTTTCCTGATCAGGAGAGAGAGCTAGCAGGCATGACCATCGTCACTGCTCGCCACTCAGCTCTGAAGGGCCCACCCGCTTACCTCCTGAATTTACTGAGGCAAAGTTGCATACAGACATATTACAGAAGACAATATACAAAACATAGCGGTGTCTCCCAGTCTATTCTCACATTGATATGAATTATTGGAAATGAAGCATAACAGCGCCAACCTTGGGCTAGTGTACAGGCTCCCTCGTTCCCTGCCCAAGGTCGTTCTGTTAACTAAAATGTACATCTGTGCTTAGAAAAACAAGGATTACGGTCTGACATTCTTCATGTTATCAAAAGGTCATTTTAGTGTGTGAGAAGTTCAGTGATTAACTTGGAAAGTAATATTAAGTAAAGTCACACACACACATGTATGTATACTCAACAAAAATATAAACGCAACACTTTTGGTTTTGCTCCCATTTTGTATGAGATGAACTCAAAGATCTAAAACTTTTTCCACATACACAATATCACCATTTCCCTCAAATATTGTTCACAAACCAGTCTAAATCTGTGATAGTGAGCACTTCTCCTTTGCTGAGATAATCCATCCCACCTCACAGGTGTGCCATATCAAGATGCTGATTAGACACCATGATTAGTGCACAGGTGTGCCTTAGACTGCCCACAATAAAAGGCCACTCTGAAAAGTGCAGTTTTGTTTTATTGGGGGGGGGATACCAGTCAGTATCTGGTGTGACCACCATTTGCCTCATGCAGTGCAACACATCTCCTTCGCATCATCCGTGAAGAGAACACCTCTCCAACGTGCCAAACACCACCGAATGTGAGAATTTGCCCACTCAAGTCAGTTACGACGAACTGGAGTCAGGTCGAGACCCCGATGAGGACGATGAGCATGCAGATGAGCTTCCCTGAGATGGTTTCTGACAGTTTGTGCAGAAATTCTTTGGTTATGCAAACCGATTGTTCCAGCAGCTGTCCGAGTAGCTGGTCTCAGACGATCTTGGAGGTGAACATGCTGGATGTGGAGGTCCTGGGCTGGTGTGGTTACACGTGGTCTGCGGTTGTGAGGCTGGTTGGATGTACTGCCAAATTCTCTGAAACGCCTTTGGAGACGGCTTATGGTAGAGACATGAACATTCAATACACGAGCAACAGCTCTGGTTGACATTCCTGCTGTCAGCATGCCAACTGCCCGCTCCCTCAAATCTTGTGACATCTGTGGCATTGTGCTGTGTGATAAAACTGCACCTTTCAGAGTGGCCTTTAATTGTGGGCAGTCTAAGGCACATCTGTGCACTAATCATGGTGTCTAATCAGCATCTTGATATGGCACACCTGTGAGGTGGGATGGATTATCTCAGCAAAGAAGTGCTCACTATCACAGATTTAGATTGGTTTGTGAACAATATTTGAGGGAAATGGTGATATTGTGTATGTGGAAAAAGTTTTAGATCTTTGAGTTCATCTCATACAAAATGGGAGCAAAACCAAAAGTGTTACTTTTATATTTTTGTTGAGTGTATATATTAAAGACAGGATCAAAGACATTAATAATTGATGAGTATCTTTAGAATTCTTTTACACTGGGGAGAGCTGACATTTGCCGTTTGGTTTGTTTATGTATTTAGGGTCAAGGATGAATGCTGCCAAAACGGAATGCTGATAGGGCTAATATTTTTGGGAAACTATGGATATTGGCACACAACACTGAACAATGGACGTTGATAATTACTTTCTGGAGTTGCACGCCATTCCAGCAGGGGGCAGTTTTAATCATCTATATATATTAAAAGCATGTGTGCATGCATGATTTTATTTAGTTAGTACATAATTGTAAATAGGTTAAAAATACATGGATGACTAAGGAATTGAAAACACTTATTTCCATTGTGGTCCATTTAATGGCCCAGTCACATGGCATACGACGATTCCTGAATGAAGGGAAAAAAGTAAAAAAAAAAAAAACAACAAAAAAACCCCACAATTCATTGAGAAAAGGTGGACGAACGAGCTTTATCACCGAATAACCTGCATACAGATTTTAGGATGGCACAATTAGCACCCCTACCACATGTCTCCATGTAATGTGGAGGTGTGTCAGGAAGGGCATCCAGCATAAAACTTGTCAGTATCAACGTTGCAGGTTGACCTTGGATCTGCTGTGGTGACCCCGATATTATTAATGTTTATATTATTAATGTTTTTAAGCAACAACAACACATAGAACCTTTGTTATTAAACATACAGAGTCTGACTGTTTGATGACATTGTTCAGTGCAAATGTTATTTTAAAGATTGCCATATGTAATTGTATCAAAGTTTCAAAACACTGAACCATTGCTTCGGTTTCTCCATCACTAATTTTCATAAATAAAATACACCAGCAACCACTATTTATTCTCGCGTATGCCTGGATAGAGTTGTAATTATGAATACTTTGATGTTGTGTTGTTAACTACTTTTAAACACTTACCGGAGAACAAAGTATCTCACCTGTATCTTCTCACATAACGTTTAATCCAGCGTGCTTCTCTGTGCGACTTTAAAACAGACCGATTTCTAGCGCACGCAAAACAATTTGGCATAAATTTAAAAATGCATAAATACACAAAAATGTGCAAACTAATTCTCACATTTCTATAGCTGTCAGTCAAAATGGGATTCAGCCTTTCGACTGATCATCCAATCATTGTTCAGAACTCAAGCGTCCAGGCCCACCCACAGCTCCCTTCACCCCCAGAGACGTTCAGTATCCAGGGGCGGGATAAAATCATGGCTTTATCCAGTGACTGGCACGTTTCGTGGCAATGAAAAAAAAAAACCTTTCCAGGCCGTCCCACTGAAGTGAACAGACACTCGGCTTCTACAGAAAAACGCGCTGACCACAGACCAAATGAGAAAAAGATTTCTGAGAAGTTAACAAAATAGATCCAATCGATTTGTGATAAGTAGCTGATTCTGAACGAACTCGTCTTCAAGATGAACGTGTTCTAGCTCATTTGTAGTCAATGAAATAACAAACTGAACATATTTGACCATTTAATATTTTGACATTTTAGGGGAAGCTGAGCCTCCCTTGCAGTCGGAGAGAAACGGCCTCTGGTTGTCAATCTTTTTAAAATGATGTGTATTTTTCCCTTCTTTTATGAGTGTATCGACAGAGTATATGTGGCTGCTGTTTTGGTGACACTGTGCCTTTATTGCTTTTCTGTTTGTTACAGAGGATGTTGGTGAGAACTGGAGCCAGATTCCTCTTGCTATCAAGAAGGAGGCTGGAAAGTTGATGAAAATGAAGGAATTCTGGAAACCCATTCTGCTGCATCCTGTAGAGACCAACTTTACGACTTGCTGGGCTGTGCTCCTCGGCCTCATTGACTCTGTGTAAGTGTCAGTGTGGTTCGTGTCTCAACAAAATTCTGTTCAGGTATCTGGTTTTTAAATCTTGGCTCTTTCAACTCTTACAGAACTTTGAAATTGTTTCTTGTAGATACAGTGAAGACATAAGTCTGAAGAACTTGCACAAGATCGAAATATTGGAAGGAATTCTCAGAGCCTTGGAGAAAGGATGTGTAAGTTGGCTTGGGGGGTTCGGTCTAAAAACTCATTTGAAAATAACTTGATGTAACTGCTACCACATTCGTGTCACTGGGCAACACTGTGTGTGTGTGTGTGTGTGTGTGTCTGTTTGTATATCCAGTGGTGGGCACAGCTAACCAAAAAGTTAACTTTTATAACACTAAACCGCAAAAAAAATAACCCCTCAGATCATGGTTTCAGCAGTGTAGGTTGTCGATCAGGTTGGTCACACACACACACCACATTACTCACGCACTACATACCTTCTGTCTTGGCAAGAATAAATTGCATATATGGGTATTAATGTTCAGAAATGGTTCTGCCAGTGTGGAACTTACCATTATTATATATGCAGACAGGGAGAAATTAAATGGGTCACAGCATATTTTCATGCCATTTTCAATGGCCACCTTAAATACCCTTTCTCATGATTGGATTCACCTGTGTGAGGAGGTCAAGGGTCACTGAGCTTACCAAACCAATTTTTTTTTCCAATAATTAGTGCTAAATGTATTCAAATCAATAAGATGACAAGGGTGCTCAAATTTATGGACCTGCTCAGTTTTGTTTAAATAATTATTGCACACTTTCTGTAAATACTATAAACTTCATTTCACTTCTCAGATATCAGTGTGTTTGTCTGCTATATGATATATTTAACTGAAATGTCTGATCCAGACAAGCAATGATTTATAAAGAAAAATCATGAAAATTATCAGGGGTGCCCAAACTTTTACGTACAACTGTAAAAGACAGTAAGAAATAAATGCTCTTTTTGTAACCTGATAACACATTTTGCTTGATTTGCATACTTTTGTCAGTAGCTCATGTACATGCACACGCACAGCCTCCTGCAGACGCTGTTAAAACTTAAATGTTGTTTTTGGTTGACTGATTAATAGAGGGACTTCATTGAACATGTATAAATTGTATGTAAGACAACAGGATCTTAATAATTAATTCAACAACTGCAAATTATAACAAACACAAGGCTCATATGGCCAAGGGTATTTTCACATTGTTATATTTATTATTTATATTACATCTGGTGGCATTTGAAAGTGCTACATTCTGGTGATTGCATTTCACACTTTATTTAGAATTCAGTTGGTCTGTTGGTGGTTTTTGGCATTATTATCTGGTATTGATCTGGTGGTGGTCTTTTTTAATTAAATGTTGGCAGTATTGCATCAGTTTTAAATGATTTGCAAGTGGCAAAAGACTTTTTATTGGCAATAGTTACCATGCCTATAAGTGTATTATTTACTAAAAGCATAAAGGGTGTAATTACGGATTTGTTTTATAAGTCACACTTAGAATCATCTATAAAGCCAGAACCAACTGTGTGTATGTGACTCGCATAACTCTCTGTTTGTCAGATCGACCTGAGTTTTCGGTTATGGCTTGCACATAGCACCATGATGTGCATCCTTGGGGATTATTTGTCAAAAACTTAATTATGATATTAAACCCTTATTTTGACATTGTAACAATAGTACATCCAAGATGGCGCCCTCTTGGGGCATGTCACAACTGTAAGCTAACTCTGACCAAGAGCTGCAACTTCAATGTCAGGATAAAGTGAGAAAACTGACTGCAGGAGAACAGCAGTCAGTTTAACGTGTTCTCTTCATGTTTGTTTGCAAATATCAGGTGTGGCTCGCTAATATTACTAGTAGCAAAGTTAAGCAACATCAGAGAGTTTGTTGCTCGCACCATTTCACAATAAAACGTTTAATACCAGCATCCCGGCAAATACTTTTACCGTCAAAGGCATGTCAGTGTTCCTTGCGACTGAGTTTAACTTGACAACACTCAGGAGACGTCAGCTAAAATCCATTATTTACTAAAAATGACAAATTTCCCACCATTTCTACAAAGTTCCCGTAAGTACACAAGCTGAATAAAATCTTAGATTTGCTGTGAGTTCAAGTGTAAATAAACTGTGTTCTGGAGGGTTATTGAGGATTTACTGTTTTAAATAATCTAAATATTTGGTTTAATTTTGTCTGAGTTTCTTCCAATAACCTGATTAATAGGAAACCTTTTATTTTCATATATTTGATAATAAAACTGATTTTCGAAGACAATATGAAATAATACAGTAGTGTTCAGAATAATAGTAGTGCTATGTGACTAAAAAGATTAATCCAGGTTTTGAGTATATTTCTTATTGTTACATGGAAAACAAGGTACCAGTAGATTCAGTAGATTCTCACAAATCCAACAAGACCAAGCATGAAATTGGGCTATTAGTAAAAAAAAAGTAGAAAAGGGGGTGTTCACAAAAATAGTAGTGTGGCATTCAGTCAGTGAGTTCGTCAATTTTGTGGAACAAACAGATGTGAATCAGGTGTCCCCTATTTAAGGATGAAGCCAGCACCTGTTGAACATGCTTTTCTCTTTGAAAGCCTGAGGAAAATGGCATGTTCAAGACATTGTTCAGAAGAACAGACCTCTCGCACCGGTATAACCACCGGTATAGTAGATACAGTTCAGTGTCCGCAGAGTATAATGCCAGTCAAAGCGTGGCTGTTACGACAGTTCTCGTGCAGCGGGACTGGCTGGCTGCTACAGTGACGCTGTGTGCTTCTATTTCTATTTCTGTAAGGGGTCCTCGGGTTTCATAATTCTCTTGCTAAACCTTATAGTGCAAATGTCTGTGAGTAATACTTATCTTTTTATGTTAAACAGACCTGTTAATGGTCTTCTGAAACAGTAAATAAATGTATTTTATACAAAGTGTATGTTTTGCCGCATACGGTAAACACGCACCTAGTGATATTTGACCGGATCTCCTCGCTGATTGGCGTTCAAATGATGTCATCGTCGAGGGTATCAGCATGGCGGCATCTTCGGCATTGAGTGTTGGTGCTAATTTTTCATCTTTAAATGCTGTTTCGGGTGCCATAAACTCGTTTGAATCGAACAGAAAATCACCTACTCCCGGAGGGATTCTCGGATGCTAAAAGCAGCTCAAAAACGTGACATAGCCGCGCGCGAAATTATTTCCTCCATGTGGGGAAAATTATTTCCACCGCCGCGCCAAAAATGATTTCCACCAGCACTTTTCGCTACGCAGTGGAAATAATTTTGGGCACGGTGGAAGTAATTTTTGCAGTCTTGGTAATTTTCTGTGTAGGGTGGGGATGATAAACTAAACCTGCAAATTCAAGACAGAATAAAAACAAAAATACAGAAGTCCACATCGGCACGTGTGTTTTTGTTTTTTCTCTGTCAGTGTCATGTCTGCAAAACCTTCGATCAGTCCACCCCTGAAAATAGTGAATGGTAAAATATGCCAATTTTCAATAATGAAAATCACCAGTATCAAGCTACTATCATGAATGTGAAATAAGGAGATCTTAAACTCCGATCGCCTTTAAGTTCCCGCTCGACCACGGCTGTTCTGTTCACTCGTGAATAAATTTAGATGGCCGGCAAAACAGTGCAACCCGCCGTTTTGCCGGTGCCGCATACAGTGAAATATCGTCCAGTTCAATTTGCCTAGGGCGCCGCCAAGTTGAAATAAAATCTATGATGATGTCATTTGAACTAGCCAATTAGCGAGGCGATCCAGTCAAATATCGTTAGGTGCGTGTTTGCCGTATCCAGCAAAATATAACCTGCCTATTTTATAACTTAAAAACAGGAGCAATGCTAACGCATTAGCATGTCTATGGCATTGTCAAAGTTAAAGTTAGCATTAGAGTCAAATGCATTACAAATTGTAGTATTCATTTATTTCTATTTATGCATTGTAATCATAACATAATAAAAAGTAAAACAGACAATGTAAAGTTTGTTCAAAAGGGAGTGGGAAGAAGTCTAAACTTATTGAAGAATAACATTTCAATATTATTTCAGTATTTTTTTTTTTCTTATTTTAACTTGGATAAAATACACCAGCAACCACTATTTATTCTCGCGTATGCCCGGATAGAGTTGTAATTATGAATACTTTGATGTTGTTGTTAACCGGGACGTTAATTTATGTGCAACGAGTTTTAAACACTTACTGAAGAACAAAGTAACTCACCTGGATCTCACATAATGTCTAATCCAGTGTGCTTCTCTGTGTGACTTTAAAACAGACTGATTTCTAGCGCACGCAAAACACTTTGGCATAAATTTAAAAATGCATAAATACACAAAAATGCGCAAACTAATTCTCACATTTCTATAGCTGTCAATCAAAATGGGATTCAGCCTTTTGACTGATCATCCAATCATTGTGCAGAATTCCAGCGTCCAGGCCTGCCCACAGCTCCATTCACCCCCAGAGACGTTCAGTATCCGGGGGCGGGACCACATCATGGCTTTATCCAATGAACGGCGCGTTTCGTGGCAATGAGAAGAGAAAAAAAAAAACCTTTCCAGGCCGTCCCACTGAAGTGAACAGACACTCGGCTTCTACAGGAAAACGCGCTGAACACAGACCGAATGAGAAAAAGATTTCTGAGAAGTTAACAAAATAGATCCAGTCGATTTGTGATAAGTAGCTGATTCTAACTGAACATAGTTGATCATTTAATGTTTAGGTCATACCTGTCGGAGAGGTCTTTCTCCGTCAGGCTGGGGGACTCCACCTCGTCTTCAGCCCCTCTTCATTGTGGAGTCCCCCAGGGTTCTATCCTGGGACCCATCCTCTTTGCTCTTTATCTCCTCCCACTCAGAGAGATTTTTAAAAAACATGACGTGGCCTACCATTTTTATGTTGATTGTCAAATCTACATGCTTATCATTAAAAACAGCCTTTGCCCCCTGACACCCCTACTCGATTGTCTGTGTGACGTCAGGGCTTGGTTGTCACAGAATTTTTTGAAACTTAATGAGGGCAAGACAGAGGTTATGTTGTTTGGAAGTGCCCTCGTTGACTTGGGACCTCTCAAGGATTTTGTACGTCCCAAAGTCACCAGCCTTGGTGTCACAGTAGTTAGCGATTTTAAATTTGATAAACAAATGAATGGTGTTTTGAAATTGTGCTTTTATCATCTTTGTCTTTTAGCAAAGGTAAAACTGTTTTTGAACAAGTTGTGCACTCTTTTATTTCAAGTTGTCTGGACTACTGTAACGCACTTTATTTCGGCATTAGCCAACAGGCTCTCTCGTTTGCAGTTAGTCCAGAACGCTGCAGCGCAACTTTTAACAGGGGCGTGAGCACATAACCCCAATTCTTGCATCTTTGCACTGGCTTCCTGTTAGTTTTAGAATTGATTTTATTGTTTGTCTTTAAAGCTTTTTGAATGGAATGGCCCCTCAATACATCACTGACCTCCTACAAATTTACTCTCCGGCGCGTGCTCTGAGGTCTGAGGGCCATTTCCAGCTTGTGGTACCCAAGACAAGACTTAAAACCGGGGGGACAGGACTTTCTATGTGGCTTGCCCCAGACTTTGGAACGCTCTGCCCCTCGATGTCCGAACAGCCCCCACAGTGGAGTGTTTTAAGTCTCGTCTCAAGACCCACTTTTATTCTCTGGTTTTTAACACTGTGTGAGTTATGTGGTCCTCTGTTTTATTGGTTTTGTTTTTATTTTGGTAGATTTTATTGGTTTTATCTTTTGTATGTTGTATGTATTTATTTATTGTGCACATTTTAGTTATTTTTATTGTTAAATTTTAGTTATTTTTATTGTTAATTTTCTTTTTAATTTATTTCTTGACTATTGGGGTTTTATCTATCGTGATTCTACTGTATGTGCAGCACTTTGGAAAGTCTTTGTTGTTAAATGTGCTATATAAATAAAGTGGATTGGATTGAATGTTTTGACATTTTAAGGGAAGCTGGCCCTCCCTTGCATTCGGAGAGAAACCCCCGCTGCCCGGATTACATTTCAGATCTACAATTTAAAAAAATTCATAAATCCCCCCCTTTTTTTTGTTTTTCACCCCTTGCCTCTCTGTGTGAGGGACTGAAAATATCAACTATTTTTAAAATAAATCTTGTCCTTCTTGAATACAGTTTATACTGTACGTTAGTAGCGTGATAAACATGCTATTATTAAATATTAAAACCATTCACACACACGGAGTAAAGCCCTGGCCATACAGAATAATGAGCCACATAGCATGAATGTCTTGTGCGAGTCGAGTTATTCCAGAAACATAGTAGAATAGTGGCTCTTAGAGGCACATGTCTGAGTGTGATGCTAATTTTGTGAAGTTGAAAATTAAGCAAAAATTGCGTGGGGCAATTTGTGTACAAGGTACTACGAGGAGAAATTATGTTTGAGGCATGTTAAGTGGTGAGTATGAGGCTGTTAGAGACCCATTATCTGAGTACCTGGCAGCTACGTGGACAGGCTACCTGCGACAGAGCAGGTTCCACTCTGAGAAAGTCCTTGTAAGCCTTTTTTAACATCTGTTTCCTGCAATTCCTTTACAGGAACATTATATACGTGGCTCGTTATTCAAATAATCACTGAAATGTCTGACAAATCCATACGTGGCTCATTATTCATGGCTTTATTATTCGGTCTGACCGGTCTTAAATATAAAATCTTACCTTCCAGTGACATTCATCATCAGTCTCGCAAAAACACATCCCCATAAAGCCTGATTTTGGAAATGACATCTGAAATATTTTAATTCCTTGTCCTGGCTGAAGAAAAGTCCCTCTGACAGTTGCTCTGTCAGATCATGGTTTCTGCGCCAGAGGTCGTCTATCAGGTTGCAGCGCCTGGTGTGGCTGGGCTGATCCGGGACCATCACAGTCTCCTGCAGGTGTAATCCGTTGGTTGTCTGTGGGCGTTGGTTCAAGTCTCTGCTTTGAGCATAGTACTGTGCAGCACCGACCTGAACCGCAGCCTGTAAAAATCCATAAATTAGCAGCATCATTGATTAAGCTGCAGTGTTCAAAGCGTGTAGAAAAAGTAGTGTATTTAGCCTGCTGGTCCACAGTTGTCAAACTTCTGGTTCCAACTGAAGTCTCACCTTCATCATTGGGACAGTGTCAAAACAGCTGTCTTCAAAATGTTAAACAGGACGGACGAGTTGCTGGGTGACCCACTGATCTATTAATCCACTCATTGTGATGCACGCGATCCTTAGAAAACTTAAATAAGCTGACTCCGTCTGCACAAGTGTTTGAACAAACACAATACATCCAGCCGGCATAACTGCAGAAATGAAGCACTTACACACAGAAATCTGTCCAATCGCTAACAAAACGAATGGGACTGCTAAAACAATTGTTCTTCCGCTGATGTCACTTCCTCCTTCTCCGATTTTGTGACTAGCCTGGTAGTTCCTGGTTTTTAGTGGTGTGCAGTTCAGTATTTACAACCCCTGGCAATAATTATGGAATCACTGGCCTCGGAGGATGTTCATTCAGTTGTTTAATTTTGTAGAAAAAAAGCAGATCACAGACATGACGCAAAACTAAAGTCATTTCAAATGGCAACTTTCTGGCTTTAAGAAACACTATAAGAAATCAGAAAAAATAATTGTGGCAGTCAGTAACGGTTACTTTTTTAGACCAAGCAGAGGGAAAAAAATATGGACTCACTCAATTCTGAGGAATAAATTATGGAATCACCCTGTAAATTTTCATCCCCAAAACTAACACCTGCATCAAATCAGATCTGCTCGTTAGTCTGCATCTAAAAAGGAGTGCTCACACCTTGGAGAGCTGTTGCACCAAGTGGACTGACATGAATCATGGCTCCAACACGAGAGATGTCAATTGAAACAAAGGAGAGGATTATCAAACTCTTAAGAGGGTAAATCATCACACAATGTTGCAAAAGATGTTGGTTGTTCACAGTTGGCTGTGTCTAAACTCTGGACCAAATACAAACAACATGGGAAGGTTGTTAAAGGCAAACATACTGGTAGACCAAGGAAGACATCAAAGCGTCAAGACAGAAAACTTAAAGCAGTATGTCTCAAAAATCGAAAATGCACAATAAAACAAATGAGGATGAGGAATGAATGGGAGGAAACTGGAGTCAACGTCTGTGACCGAACTGTAAGAAACTGCCTAAAGGAAATGTGATTTACATATAGAAAAGCTAAACGAAAGCCATCATTAACACCTAAACAGAAAAAAAACAAGGTTACAATGGGCTAAGGAAAAGCAATCGTGGACTGTGGATGACTGGATGAAAGTCATATTCAGTGATGAATCTCGAATCTGCATTGGGCAAGGTGGTGATGCTGGAACTTTTGTTTGGTGCCGTTCCAATGAGATTTATAAAGATGACTGCCTGAAGAGAACATGTAAATTTCCACAGTCATTGATGATATGGGGCTGTATGTCAGGTAAAGGCACTGGGGAGATGGCTGTCATTACATCATCAATAAATGCACAAGTTTACGTTATTTTGGACACTTATCCCATCAATTGAAAGGATGTTTGGGGATGATGAAATCATTTTTCAAGATGAATCTTGCCATAGAGCAAAAACTGAAAACATTCCTTGCAAAAAGACACATAGGGTCAATGTCTTGGCCTGCAAATAGTCCGGATCTTAATCCAATTGAAAATCTTTGGTGGAGGTTGAAGAAAATGGTCCATGACAAGGCTCCAACCTGCAAAGCTGATCTGGCAACAGCAATCAGAGAAAGTTGGAGCCAGATTGATGAAGAGTACTGTTTGTCACTCATTAAGTCCATGCCTCAGAGACTGCAAGCTGTTATAAAAGCCAGAGGTGGTGCAACAAAATACTAGTGATGTGTTGGAGCGTTCTTTTGTTTTTCATGATTCCATAATTTATTCCTCAGAATTGAGTGATTCCATATTTTTTCCCTCTGCTTGGTCTAAAAAAGTAACCATTACTGACCATTAGTAACCATTATTTCCTGATTTCTTATAGTGTTTCTTAAAGCCAGAAAGTTGCCATTTGAAATGACTTTAGTTTTGTGTCATGTCTGTGATCTGCTTTTTTTTTTCTACAAAATTAAACAACTGAATGAACATCCTCCGAGGCCAGTGATGACACAATTTTTGCCAGGGGTTGTATCTCTTCAGTAACTGCACAATGGGAAAGCATTCATTTCAAACTGTTTAATTTTAGTTTTAAAAACTAAAAAAACACCATGTTTTTTTTTTAAGTTTTAAAAACTAAAAAAAAACATATGGTGTTGCCTACACTTTAAGTTCCTCAAAAACAACAGTGCATTTCCCTGCAGGCTAATGGGTGGCACCGTGTGGCCGTATTTGTAACTACATGTTCATTCTGGGGGTTGGAACGCGGCTGCTGGTCTCTGTTAAAACATTTCAGCTTCCTGATGACCTGTGTTTATACTCGTACTCATCCTTTGTTTTGAACTGGTAATGTACTTGTTGTTGAAGTACATTTGCTGTTTGGGTTCATTACAGCCTTTCTTTGTAAAAACCGGAGCAGGCACTTCAGCTGCTGGAGGTTCTGCACTTTTGGGGCCATACTGTCTGCAATGAAATATGTCAAAGTAAATTTTTACACTCAACAAAAATATAAAGGCAACACTTTTGGTTTTGCTCACATTTTGTATGAGATGAACTCAAAGATCTAAAACTTTTTCCACATACACAATATCACCATTTCCCTCAAATATTGTTCACAAACCAGTCTAAATCTGTGATGGTGAGCACTTCTCCTTTGCTGAGATAATCCATCCCACCTCACAGGTGTGCCATATCAAGATGCTGATTAGACACCATGATTAGTGTACAGGTGTGCCTTAGACTGCCCACAATAAAAGGCCACTCTGAAAAGTGCAGTTTTGTTTTATTGGGGGGGGGATACCAGTCAGTATCTGGTGTGACCACCATTTGCCTCATGCAGTGCAACACATCTCCTTCGCATAGAGTTGATCAGGTTGTCAATTGTGGCCTGTGGAATGTTGGTCCACTCCTCTTCAATGGCTGTGCGAAGTTGCTGGATATTGGCAGGAACTGGTACACGCTGTCGTATACACCGGTCCAGAGCATCCCAAACATGCTCAATGGGTGACATGTCCGGTGAGTATGCCGGCCATGCAAGAACTGGGACATTTTCAGCTTCCAAGAATTGTGTACAGATCCTTGCAACATGGGGCCGTGCATTATCCTGCTGCAACATGAGGTGATGTTCTTGGATGTATGGCACAACAATGGGCCTCAGGATCTCGTCACGGTATCTCTGTGCATTCAAAATGCCATCAGTAAAATGCACCTGTGTTCTTCGTCCATAACAGACGCCTGCCCATACCATAACCCCACCGCCACCATGGGCCACTCGATCCACAACATTGACATCAGAAAACCGCTCACCCACACGACGGCACACACGCTGTCTGCCATCTGCCCTGAACAGTGTGAACCGGGATTCATCCGTGAAGAGAACACCTCTCCAACGTGCCAAATGCCAGCGAATGTGAGCATTTGCCCACTCAAGTCGGTTACGATGATGAACTGGAGTCAGGTCGAGACCCCGATGAGGACGACGAGCATGCAGATGAGCTTCCCTGAGACAGTTTCTGACAGTTTGTGCAGAAATTCTTTGGTTATGCAAACCCATTGTTTCAGCAGCTGTCTGAGTGGCTGGTCTCAGACGATCTTGGAAGTGAACATGCTGGATGTGGAGGTCCTGGGCTGATGTGGTTACACGTGGTCTGCGGTTGTGAGACTGGTTGGATGTACTGCCAAATTCTCTGAAACGCCTTTGGAGACGGCTTATGGTAGAGAAATGAACATTCAATACATGAGCAACAGCTCTGGTTGACATTCCTGCTGTCAGCATGCCAATTGCACGCTCCCTCAAATCTTGTGACATCTGTGGCATTGTGCTGTGTGATAAAACTGCACCTTTCAGAGTGGCCTTTTATTGTGGGCAGTCTAAGGCACACCTGTGCACTAATCATGGTGTCTAATCAGCATCTTGATATGGCACACCTGTGAGGTGGGATGGATTATCTCAGCAAAGGAGAAGTGCTCACTATCACAGATTTAGACTGGTTTGTGAACAATATTTGAGGGAAATGGTGATATTGTGTATGTGGAAAAAGTTTTAGATCTTTGAGTTCATCTCATACAAAATGGGAGCAAAACCAAAAGTGTTGCGTTTATATTTTTGTTGAGTGTATGATGTGGATTTTCCACAGTATCCCTGCTCTTTCTGATATGGGGTTGTATGTCATTGAGGCCCTCTGTACATAGTTATGTAGAGGTGATGATGTGTCCTTCAACATCGGTTCCATTCTAGGCATGGGCCAGTATGAGATTTGGATGGTATGATAACCGTGGGCAAAAATACAGCAGTTTCACGGTTTCACAGTATTATGTATAGCTTTAAAATGTGCTTTAAAAACATTATGGCTATTTGCATATGAAGCACGCGTGATTCAGGCGCACTAATTGACGTGATGTCTACCGCTACGAGCACTATACCACTGACAACTTTAGAGAAAATACCAAATTAAGTCTCTTTTAGACATGTAGCTTCTGCCCCGTGGGAAACATGACTTACTTGCTTTGGGAGAAACGTGGCTGGAATAAGGTCCGGAACTCCGGATGCTCAATACTTGTCCCAGCTTCACCAACAAAGTGCTTGGAATAGATGTATTTGTCCTTCTTGACTTGTTTGTGGGAGAAATTTGGTCGACCACAAGCACTACTCGAGTCCACCACTTGTACTTCTCAGTGGTTTCAAAGACGGGATAAAGTTTACTCCTTCCATGTAATACTTTGCAGGTATCTTGAATTGCTCCTAGTCCGACACAGGCCATAGCTACGGTGCTTTGTTACCACCATTTTTGGTTTGAAGGGCTATTCTGCAGAAATAAAATGAAAAAATGTTGGACGACCTCCTTCCTCCAATTCGTTGGAGTCTGCCCATGTAATCCCATACAGCTGACTCGGTCCTTGTAGACGGAGGGAAAAGTTCAGTGCAGACTTCTCCTCCTTCAGCCATGATGCAGAGCTAGCTAACGTTAGCTGCCTGTTTGTAAACGGAGACAAAGGTGCGCGCCAGGGGGAAGGGCGGCAGCGGCCCCTCCACTCTGCCTGTCCAGAATTATCATAACCCGCTCATACCGTAGGGATGGTATAACGGAAAATTTTAGTGGTTTTGATACCGTGGTATACTGTGAAACCGGTTATCGGCCCATGTCTAGTTCCGTCCACCCTTTAATCCAACAGTTTGTCATTAGTTCAGCTCTGCAGGAAGGTCAATGAGTCACTCGGTGAAATCACCTGTTCTCGGTAACACATGGTTGGACTGACTGACTGAATCGGGCATTACCTGCCTCTGGTGCTCATTCCTCTTTGACAGCAGTCTGACAGGGCTTTGATGTGTGTGTGCTAAAGTAATTATTTTTTTGTCCTGTGCTTATATTTTTCAGTTGAAAAAGGATCAAACCAGGCATGTCTTCTGGTTAAACAACAAGTTTAACTTGGTAAGTGTGACTTACAAATTCAGTGATGTTGAATGCATCAGAATTGGTTCATGTGGTGACAAACTACCAGTGCGCACACACACACCTGAGAACTGTCTGGGGACTGACTGACCAACACCGCACCCCTTACTCCAGAATCAACATCTTCATGCTGAACTGACTCCATTTGGCTTGTTGCTAAACATGTGGACAAAGACTTTGTGAGACTGGGATTGAGTGACCACAGCCGTTTGTAGCAGTAAATGTGAGGTGCCCCCTCCCCCCAACACACACACACACACGTGGTCACCCGGAGGACGACAGAGTCTACCAGGGCGTTGATAACTATACACAGTGTCACCCATCTGTAGTTCTCCAGTGGACAGTGACTGAGCTGGAAAACTCTACACTTGTTTTAGCATCACGTTAGGAATATGAAGTGGAGCTTTGAGAAGTGCTGAAGGATTCCGGTGTTTGATCTTGTTGTTTTTTGCCCGCAGCGTTCTGCAGAGGTTTTCGAGGACGCCCTGTATTGGCTGGAGCGGTCAGGAGAACCTGGTATCTGCAGTCGCGTCCTGGAGCTTGGCCATGCGCAGACTTGTTGTAAAGCTCTACACCTTCCCTTCAATGAGTGTAAGATCCAGTCTCACGGCCGTCCTGATTGTTGTTTCAGTCACAGGATAGTTTGATCCTCCACAGTGGACGATACAAACATGGTTTGCAGGCACGTTTGTATCGTGTTGATACACCGCAGAGGGTGACATGAGCCTTTAGGGTTATATATATTAAAAAAAAAAATCTGAAAGGTTAGCAGCTCCAAAGTTGGACATTTGCTTCCAAACACAAACTCTGAAAGTATGGCAGAAAATGATGATTTCTGCACATTTCAATGTTATGTTGGTATAATTATTTCTGGATGCATGTATTTAGATGTGTAGGTTATTATAGCAGATTTTTATTTATTTTGAGCTGCTTGCTCTGCTGCCATCACAACCCAGATAAGCAGTTAAAAATGAAAGAATTTTATACACTGTGGACATTTGAAGCCAAGAGTGAAGCATGTTTTTAAAGGTATTTTTGTAATTTTTGATCCTGCGTTGTCCTTTGACCTCCACATTAGAGATATTATGAGGACTGCTTTTTTTTTTTCTTTCATTTATATAGCGCCAAATCACAACAAACAGTCTTCTGCTGGGACTGGTTGGGGCTGAGGGAGAGAACCAGGAAAAAGACATGCTATTGAGGGGAGCAGAGATCAATCACTAATGATTAAATGCAGAGTGGTGCATACAGAGCAAAAAGAGAAACACTCAGTGCATCATGGGAACCCCCCAGCAGTCTAAGTCTATAGCAGCATAACTAAGGGATGGTTCAGGGTCACCTGATCCAGCCCTAACTATAAGCTTTAGCAAAAAGGAACGTTTTAAGCCTAATCTTAAAAGTAGAGAGGGTGTCTGTCTCCCTGATCTGAATTGGGAGCTGGTTCCACAGGAGAGGAGCCTGAAAGCTGAAGGCTCTGCCTCCCATTCTACTCTTACAAACCCTAGGAACTACAAGTAAGCCTGCAGTCTGAGAGCGAAGCGCTCTATTGGGGTGATATGGTACTATGAGGTCCCTAAGATAAGATGGGACCTGATTATTCAAAACCTTATAAGTAAGAAGAAGAATTTTAAATTCTATTCTAGAATTAACAGGAAGCCAATGAAGAGAGGCCAATATGGGTGAGATATGCTCTCTCCTTCTAGTCCCTGTCAGTACTCTAGCTGCAGCATTTTGAATTAACTGAAGGCTTTTCAGGGAACTTTTAGGACAACCTGATAATAATGAATTACAATAGTCCAGCCTAGAGGAAATAAATGCATGAATTAGTTTTTCAGCATCACTCTGAGAAAAGACCTTTCTAATTTTAGAGATACTGCGCAAATGCAAAAAAGCAGTCCTACATATTTGTTTAATATGCGCTTTGAATGACATATCCTGATCAAAAATGACTCCAAGATTTCTCACAGTATTACTAGAGGTTTATCTGAGTTTAAAAGCAGGAAATTAGAGGTCATCCATGTCTTTATGTCTGTAAGACACTCCTGCAGTTTAGCTAATTGGTGTGTGTCCTCTGGCTTCATGGATAGATAAAGCTGAGTATCATCTGCGTAACAATGAAAATTTAAGCAATGCTGTCTAATAATACTGCCTAAGGGAAGCGTGTATAAAGTGAATAAAATTGGTCCTAGCACAGAACCTTGTGGAACTCCATAATTAACCTTAGTCTGTGAAGAAGATTCCCCATTTACATGAACAAATTGTAATCTATTAGATAAATATGATTCAAACCACCGCAGCGCAGTGCCTTTAATACCTATGGCATGCTCTAATCTCTGTAATAAAATTTTATGGTCAACAGTATCAAAAGCAGCACTGAGGTCTAACAGAACAAGCACAGAGATGAGTCCACTGTCTGAGGCCATAAGAAGATCATTTGTAACCTTCACTAATGCTGTTTCTGTACTATGATGAATTCTAAACCCTGACTGAAACTCTTCAAATAGACCATTCCTCTGCAGATGATCGGTTAGCTGTTTTACAACTACCCTTTCAAGAATTTTTGAGAGAAAAGGAAGGTTGGAGATTGGCCTATAATTAGCTAAGATAGCTGGGTCTAGTGATGGCTTTTTAAGTAATGGTTTAATTACTGCCACCTTAAAAGCCTGTGGTACATAGCCAACTAATAAAGATAGATTGATCATATTTAAGATCGAAGCATTAATTAATGGTAGGGCTTCCTTGAGCAGCCTGGTAGGAATGGGGTCTAATAGACATGTTGGTGGTTTGGAGGAAGTAACTAATGAAAATAACTCAGACAGAACAATCGGAGAGAAAGAGTCTAACCAAATACCGGCATCACTGAAAGCAGCCAAAGATAACCATATGTCTTTGGGATGGTTATGAGTAATTTTTTCTCTAATAGTTAAAATTTTATTAGCAAAGAAAGTCATGAAGTCATTACTAGTTAAAGTTAAAGGAATACTCGGCTCAATAGAGCTCTGACTCTTTGTCAGCCTGGCTACAGTGCTGAAAAGAAACCTGGGGTTGTTCTTATTTTCTTCAATAAGTGATGAGTAGTAAGATGTCCTAGCTTTACGGAGGGCTTTTTTATAGAGCAACAGACTCTTTTTCCAGGCTAAGTGAAGATCTTCTAAATTAGTGAGACGCCATTTCCTCTCCAACTTACGGGTTATCTGCTTTAAGCTGCGAGTTTGTGAGTTATACCACGGAGTCAGGCACTTCTGATTTAAGGCTCTCCTTTTCAGAGGAGCTACAGCATCCAAAGTTGTCCTCAGTGAGGATATAAAACTATTGACGAGATAATCTATCTCACTCACAGAGTTTAGGTAGCTACTCTGCCCTGTGTTGGTATATGGCATTGGAGAACATAAAGAAGGAATCATATCCTTAAACCTAGTTACAGTGCTTTCTGAAAGACTTCTATTGTAATGAAACTTATTCCCCACTACTGGGTAGTCCATCAGAGTAAATGTAAATGTTATTAAGAAATGATCAGACAGAAGGGGGTTTTCAGGGAACACTGTTAAGTCTTCAATTTCCATACCATACGTCAGAACAAGATCTAAGGTATGATTAAAGTAGTGGGTGGACTCATTTACATTTTGAGCAAAGCCAGTCGAGTCTAACAATAGATTAAATATATCAACATATTGATTTATTCTGCCTTACAGAAACCTGGTTACAGCAGGATGAATATGTTAGTTTAAATGAGTCAACACCCCCGAGTCACACTAACTGTCAGAATGCTCGTAGCACGGGCCGGGGCGGAGGATTAGCAGCAATCTTCCATTCCAGCTTATTAATTAATCAAAAACCCAGACAGAGCTTTAATTCATTTGAAAGCTTGACTCTTAGTCTTGTCCATCCAAATTGGAAGTCCCAAAAAACAGTTTTATTTGTTATTATCTATCGTCCATCTGGTCGTTACTGTGTGTTTCTCTGTGAATTTTCAGACCTTTTGTCTGACTTAGTGCTTAGCTCAGATAAGATAATTATAGTGGGCGATTTTAACATCCACACAGATGCTGAGAATGACAGCCTCAACACTGCATTTAATCTATTAGAGTCTATTGGCTTTGCTCAAAAAGTAAATGAGTCCACCCACCACTTTAATCATATCTTAGATCTTGTTCTGACTTATGGTATGGAAATAGAAGACTTAACAGTATTCCCTGAAAACTCCCTTCTGTCTGATCATTTCTTAATAACATTTACATTTACTCTGATGGACTACCCAGCAGTGGGGAATAAGTTTCATTACACTAGAAGTCTTTCAGAAAGCGCTGTAACTAGGTTTAAGGATATGATTCCTTCTTTATGTTCTCTAATGCCATATACCAACACAGTGCAGAGTAGCTACCTAAACTCTGTAAGCGAGATAGAGTATCTCGTCAGTAGTTTTACATCCTCATTGAAGACAACTTTGGATGCTGTAGCTCCTCTAAAAAAGAGAGCTTTAACTCAGAAGTGCCTGACTCTGTGGTATAACTCACAAACTCGTAGCTTAAAGCAGATAACCCGTAAGTTGGAGAGGAAATGGCGTCTCACTAATTTAGAAGATCTTCACTTAGCCTGGAAAAAGAGTCTGTTGCTCTATAAAAAAGCCCTCCGTAAAGCTAGGACATCTTTCTACTCATCACTAATTGAAGAAAATAAGAACAACCCCAGGTTTCTTTTCAGCACTGTAGCCAGGCTGACAAAGAGTCAGAGCTCTATTGAGCTGAGTATTCCATTAACTTTAACTAGTAATGACTTCATGACTTTCTTTGCTAACAAAATTTTAACTATTAGAGAAAAAATTACTCATAACCATCCCAAAGACGTATCGTTATCTTTGGCTGCTTTCAGTGATGCCGGTATTTGGTTAGACTCTTTCTCTCCGATTGTTCTGTCTGAGTTATTTTCATTAGTTACTTCATCCAAACCATCAACATGTTTATTAGACCCCATTCCTACCAGGCTGCTCAAGGAAGCCCTACCATTATTTAATGGTTCGATCTTAAATATGATCAATCTATCTTTGTTAGTTGGCTATGTACCACAGGCTTTTAAGGTGGCAGTAATTAAACCATTACTTAAAAAGCCATGACTTGACCCAGCTATCTTAGCTAATTATAGGCCAATCTCCAACCTTCCTTTTCTCTCAAAAATTCTTGAAAGGGTAGTTGTAAAACAGCTAACTGATCATCTGCAGAGGAATGGTCTATTTGAAGAGTTTGTCAGGTTTTAGAATTCATCATAGTACAGAAACAGCATTAGTGAAGGTTACAAATGATCTTCTTATGGCCTCGGACAGTGGACTCATCTCTGTGCTTGTTCTGTTAGACCTCAGTGCTGCTTTTGATACTGTTGACCATAAAATTTTATTACAGAGATTAGAGCATGCCATAGGTATTAAAGGCACTGCACTGCGGTGGTTTGAATCATATTTGTCTAATAGATTACAATTTGTTCATGTAAATGGGGAATCTTCTTCACAGACTAAAGTTAATTATGGAGTTCCACAAGGTTCTGTGCTAGGACCAATTTTATTCACTTTATGCATGCTTCCCTTAGGCAGTATTATTAGACGGTATTGCTTAAATTTTCATTGTTACGCAGATGATACCCAGCTTTATCTATCCATGAAGCCAGAGGATTCACACCAATTAGCTAAACTGCAGGATTGTCTTACAGACATAAAGACATGGATGACCTCTAATTTCCTGCTTTTAAACTCAGATAAAACTGAAATTATTGTACTTGGCCCCACAAATCTTAGAAACATGGTGTCTAACCAGATCCTTACTCTGGATGGCATTACCCTGACCTCTAGTAATACTGTGAGAAATCTTGGAGTCATTTTTGATCAGGATATGTCATTCAAAGCGCATATTAAACAAATATGTAGGACTGCTTTTTTGCATTTACGCAATATCTCTAAAATCAGAAAGGTCTTGTCTCAGAGTGATGCTGAAAAACTAATTCATGCATTTATTTCCTCTAGGCTGGACTATTGTAATTCATTATTATCAGGTTGTCCTAAAAGTTCCCTAAAAAGCCTTCAGTTAATTCAAAATGCTGCAGCTAGAGTACTGACGGGGACTAGAAGGAGAGAGCATATCTCACCCATATTGGCCTCTCTTCATTGGCTTCCTGTTAATTCTAGAATAGAATTTAAAATTCTTCTTCTTACTTATAAGGTTTTGAATAATCAGGTCCCATCTTATCTTGGGGACCTTGTAGTACCATATCACCCCAATAGAGCGCTTCGCTCTCAGACTGCAGGCTTACTTGTAGTTCCTAGGGTTTGTAAGAGTAGAATGGGAGGCAGAGCCTTCAGCTTTCAGGCTCCTCTCCTGTGGAACCAGCTCCCAATTCAGATCAGGGAGACAGACACCCTCTCTACTTTTAAGATTAGGCTTAAAACTTTCCTTTTTGCTAAAGCTTATAGTTAGGGCTGGATCAGGTGACCCTGAACCATCCCTTAGTTATGCTGCTATAGACGTAGACTGCTGGGGGGTTCCCATGATGCACTGTTTCTTTCTCTGTTTTCTCTGTATGCACCACTCTGCATTTAATCATTAGTGATCGATCTCTGCTCCCCTCCACAGCATGTCTTTGTCCTGGTTCTCTCCCTCAGCCCCAACCAGTCCCAGCAGAAGACTGCCCCTCCCTGAGCCTGGTTCTGCTGGAGGTTTCTTCCTGTTAAAAGGGAGTTTTTCCTTCCCACTGTAGCCAAGTGCTTGCTCACAGGGGGTCGTTTTGACCGTTGGGGTTTTACATAATTATTGTATGGCCTTGCCTTACAATATAAAGCGCCTTGGGGCAACTGTTTGTTGTGATTTGGCGCTATATAAAAAAATTGATTGATTGATTGATTAAATGCAGTGTTGAGGCTGTCATTCTCAGCATCTGTGTGGATGTTAAAATCGCCCACTATAATTATCTTATCTGAGCTAAGCACTAAGTCAGACAAAAGGTCCGAAAATTCACAGAGAAACTCACAGTAACGACCAGGAGGACGATGGATAACAACAAATAAAACTGGTTTTTGTGACTTCCAATTTGGATTGACAAGACTAAGAGACAAGCTTTCAAATGAATTAAAGCTCTGTCTAGGTTTTTGATTAATTAATAAGCTGGAGTGGAAGATTGCTGCTAATCCTCCGCCTCAGCCCGTGCTACGAGCATTCTGGCAGTTAGTGTGACTCGGGGGTGTTGACTCATCTAAACTAACATATTCATCCTGCTGTAACCAGGTTTCTGTAAGGCAGAATAAATCAATATGTTGATCCATTATTATATCATTTACTAACAGGGACTTAGAAGAGAGAGACCTAATGTTTAATAGACCACATTTAACTGTTTTAGTCTGTGGTGCAGTTGAAGGTGCTATATTATTTTTTCTTTTTGAATTTTTATGCTTAAATAGATTTTTACTGGTTGTTGGTGGTCTGGGAGCAGGCACCGTCTCTACGGGGATGGGGTAATGAGGGGATGGCAGGGGGAGAGAAGCTGCAGAGAGGTGTGTAAGACTACAACTCTGCTTCCTGGTCCCAACCCTGGATAGTCACTGTTTGGAGGATTTAAGAAAATTGGCCAGATTTCTAGAAATGAGAGCTGCTCCATCCAAAGTGGGATGGATGCCGTCTCTCCTAACAAGACCAGGTTTTCCCCAGAAGCTTTGCCAATTATCTATGACGCCCACCTCATTTTTTGGACACCACTCAGACAGCCAGCAATTCAAGGAGAACATGCGGCTAAACGTCACTCCCGGTCTGATTGGGGAGGGGCCCAGAGAAAACTACAGAGTCCGACATTGTTTTTGCAAAGTTACACACCGATTCAATATTATAGTGACCTCCGATTGGCGTAACCGGGTGTCATTACTGCCGACGTGAATTACAATCTTACCAAATTTACGCTTAGCCTTAGCCAGCAGTTTCAAATTTCCTTCAGTGTCGCCTGCTCTGGCCCCCGGAAGACAATTGACTATGGTTGCTGGTGTCGCTAACTTCACATATGGCCATACAATAATTTTTACGTAATTATTGTATGGCCTTGCCTTACAATATAAAGCGCCTTGGGGCAACTGTTTGTTGTGATTTGGCGCTATATAAATAAAATTGATTGAATTGATTGATTGACATTTCTCAAAACAGAGTCGCCAATAACCAGAGTTTGATCCTCAGCGGGTGTGTCGCCGAGTGGGGAAAACGGTTAGAGATGTGAACGGGTTGGCGGTGTACACGGGGCTTCTGTTTAGGACTACGCTTCCTCCTCACAGTCACCCAGTCGGCCTGCTTTCCCGGCTGCTCGGGATCTGCCGGGAGGGAACTAACGGCGGCTAAGCTACCTTGGTCCGCACCGACTACAGGGGCCTGGCTAGCTGTAGGATTTTCCAAGGTGCGGAGCCGAGTCTCCAATTCGCCCAGCCTGGCCTCCAAAGCTACGAATAAGCTACACTTATTACAAGTACCATTACTGCTAAAGGAGGCCGAGGAATAACTAAACATTTCACACCCAGAGCAGAAAAGTGCGGGAGAGACAGGAGAAGCTGCCATGCTAAACCGTCTAAGAGCTAGTAGCTGCGCTAAGCTAGCGGATTCCTAAAAACACACAAAGTGAATAATGTGTAAATAATTTAGAGGTGATTCAGCAGAGTGAGTGCTTTAGTTAAGGCACATAAAGATTACACTGTGAAACAAATCGTTATCTAGTTAACTAGATCAATCTAACTGCGCAGATTAAACAGCTAACAGATAAAGCAAAACACCGCTGTGCTTTCTTCCACTTGTGAAATATAGTGAAGATTCGTCCCATCCTGTCAGTGGCTGATGCTGAGACCCTGATCCCTGCATTTATCCCTTCTAGATTGGACTGCTGCAATGTTCTATTTTCTGTTTTACCACAGTCCGGCATTAGGGTTCTCCAGTTGGTTCAAAATGCTGCTGCCAGACTTTTGACACGGAGCAGAAAGTTTGACCACATTACACCCATTTTGGCGTCTCTTCACTGGCTTCCTGCCCCAGTGAGATCAGATTTTAAGGTTCTGCTACTAGTCTATAAAATTGTTCACAGACTGGCACCTCCCTACTTAGCTGGCCTAATTAAACCCTACGTACCGGCCCGAGCTTTGCCTTCTCAAGGTGCATGATTATTTAGTGTCCCTAGTGTGAATAAGAAGTCTGCAGGTCACAGAGCTTTCTCTTATCATGCCTCTGTTTTGTGGAATGGTCTCCCTGCATCAATAAAACAGTCAGATTCTGTGGAGACTTTCAAGTCCAGACTTAAGACACACTTATTTTCCCTTTCGTATGGCTAGCATACTGGTATAGTATGTTAATATGCTTTTACTCTTTTAATTCATTTTATTAGTAAATGGAGCGTGCCACGGCCTCAACTTTATCTAAATTCTGGGTCTTTTAGTGAAGTTTAGGGCTAGTGGCTGGTGATCACCTTAGTATTTCTTCTGTTTTTCTTGTTGTTTAATGCTGACAAATTATACTGTATTTCTTGTCTCTTTGTTTGTTTGTTTGTTTTTTCCTCTCTGTTTAAGGTGCAGCTCCGTCCAGAGATGGGTGTGGTATTTGTGCTGGAGACCCTCCTGTCCTGTGCACCAACAGCATTTCCTGTATATTCGTTTTGTGAATTGTTCTATAATTTGTGTCTGTATCATGGTCCAAGCAGAGGGTCATCTCTTTGAGTACAGTCTGCTTGAGGTTTCTTCCTCAGAGGGAGTTTTTTCTTACCACTGTTGCTCTGGGGGTCGGTAAGGTTAGACCTTACTTGTTTGAAGCACCTTGGGGCAACTCTGTTGTGATTTGGCGCTATATACTTATGAGAGACGCTATATACATTCTCTGCTTTTAAGATTAGGCTTAAAACTTTCCTTTTTGCTAAAGCTTATAGTTAGGGCTGGATCAGGTGACCCTGAACCATCCCTTAGTTATGCTGCTATAGACGTAGACTGCTGGGGGGTTCCCATGATGCACTGTTTCTTTCTCTTTTTGCTCTGTATGCACCACTCTGCATTTAATCATTAGTGATTGATCTCTGCTCCCCTCCACAGCATGTCTTTTTCCTGGTTCTCTCCCTCAGCCCCAACCAGTCCCAGCAGAAGACTGCCCCTCCCTGAGCCTGGTTCTGCTGGAGGTTTCTTCCTGTTAAAAGGGAGTTTTTCCTTCCCACTGTAGCCAAGTGCCTGCTCACAGGGGGTCGTTTTGACCGTTGGGGTTTTACATAATTATTGTATGGCCTTGCCTTACAATATAAAGCGCCTTGGGGCAACTGTTTGTTGTGATTTGGCGCTATATAAAAAAATTGATTGATTGATTGATATAAATGAAAATAAATTAAAATTGAAATTTAAAGCTCGTTCCGCGGCGGCACCGACTGCGACGGCAAATGATCACTGCAGCGTGACTGACGCACACGTGATGTGTGTGAACCAGAGATTTGCTGCTTGTTTAAAGCAACAGGCAGCGTTCATGTGCTTGTAAATAGCATACTGTGGCTCTGCTCTGTCCCTTCTTTGGATTGGTTGAGTTTTATTTGGGTAAAAATCCATTTATGTAAAATACAGATATAAATATCACAGAGGACAACGCATAATTGTGGGCCAAAAGAAGATAAAGGATCATCATGTGCCAAGAGATTGGAATCGAATAATGGTTTAATTAATGAATGAAGTCACAAAATACCATGTACAAAGAATAACCATAGACATCGTCACAAAATCAGACGCTCCTGAGAAAAGGATCCATTGAAGAAAAAATTGCTTCCCCTTAGATTAAGCTAAATACTAGGGCTGCTCGATTATGGAAAAAATCAGTATCACGATTATTTAGGTAAATACTGAAATCACGATTATTCAGACGATTATTTTTTTTTAGTTACACAATGCATTTATTCAGCATTTCTCTCACTTTAAAACAAACAAAAAAAAATTGTTATAGACAATGTGTGCAAAACCTCCAAATTGAAAATGTACTGTACCTTACCTGTATAAAACATAAAATGAATAAAATAAATATGAAAAATATCATATATTATTTTTCTGTTTTCCTCTCCCTTCCCTATTGTCACTGACCAGTTGGTCAGTGTCTTTGGGCATCTCCCTGACTTGTGCTACTAGGACATAGTTTAGCTGCATTGTTTTTGTTTCAATTTATGTTCATTAGTTTGTGTTTTTGTCATCATTCCCTTGACCACGTCTCCTTATCTCCTTTTGGAGAAATTTACAAGAAACAAAGTAAATAAACATAACCAAACAAAATAATAAATATAAAGAAACACTAAACAGTTTATATATAAAAAAGGAAAAAAAAAACGGGGAAAAAACGATGGAAAAAAAACACCCCAAAAAATAAGTTATTTAAAGTTAAGCTTTTGTGGTGTCTGAAAAAAACTGTAGCTTTATTTGGTAAAAATAAAAAAGACTGAACCATTTACAAATTAAAGTGTTCACTCAGGTCAACTGTGCTAAAAGGCTAAGCTAATGTTAACCGATCATTAAACCTTCACAGCAGTTCAGTAAACGTTATGTTTATTTTTACATTATTCTCACCTCAATAAAGCTGCAGAACTAAACTTCGTTGGTCAAACTGGGACTTCACATATATCCAAAAAGTGTGAGTTTTCGGACTGAGTGGGTTTGCCCCAACACCCCGGCTGCCTGCCTCGCTCTGCCCAGGAATGATGCCTGAAGGCCGGCTTCTCCGTGCGGATTGGCTCACTGTCGCGGTTCGATCGATATCCCACCAAGTCGTCAGTCCTCCCTCGGTTGGCGTCACTAGCTGAAAAAAAGCTTCTCCCAGCAGGGTGACGGGAGAATCGTTCTGCTGTTTTTTAAAGCTTTTTTGTGGTTCAGGCGACGCAAATTCAAGAAGGTGATCGCCGAACTTTTTTCAGGTTGTGGAAACAGCCAGAGTGTGACGTAGCAATCCCGTCCCCTTCCCACTTCCGAAGCGAAAGCGTCTGACGTCATGCGACTTGGGACACGTTGACGGATTGGCCTGATGAAAGGCCCTTAAATCGTTTCACACGATTATACGAGGTTGGAGATCGTTTGATACAAATATCGATATCGCGATAGAAATTCGGTTAATTGCACAGCCCTATTAACCTAATAGGGCTGTGCAATTAACCTATACCATCATGTTGTCTGTTAATAATTATTTTTTGTAGTTAACAGCATTTGGGTGTTTAGTGTAATTTTTCTTATTGATGACAATCTTTGGATCCACAGAGTTCACGATGTGGTTTTCCATGTTACGGCTCTTCTTCTTGGGGGCTCCTTTAATAATCTGAGGTAAAGTTAGAGCATCTGAGTGGGCGGGTTATTTCTGTTAAGTATGTCATATACTGATGAAAGTTTTCCGGAAATGACCGGAAATTGTTTTTTACTGAACGTGGTGAATGTTTCCGGGTTATTTTTGGCAATATACGTCAGAGCCCTTTCATTCACTTCATTTTAGTTCCACGCCCAAATATTTGGTGGCGGTAATACGCCATGTTTGTTTGTAAGCTGCCAGTCATTTTCAATGAAGGAGAAGGGTTCATTTGTTTTAGGCTTCAGAGTTTATAAAGTCATATTTTGGGGGACTGCGCTGTTGTTCTAACGGTTTACTTTGTTGTGGACATTAAAAGTCATGAGCCATGTTTTTTCCAGTAAACGTACATTAAGTGGAGTTAACGGGTGACGCTTCCAGCTGCTAAAAAAATCATAACGCCATTAGCATTCAGACAAGAGTTTAACTCTTGTCGGACTAAATTTTGTTTCAGGTGAGTGAGTGAAAATAATACATGACGTTTGTGCTCTGCTAAAGGTTATCAGCTAAATTAGCTTTTAGCTGCAGAATCAGTTACTGTCGAGCTGAGTTTTCTAATGTAAGAAACGTTTTTAGCTTCAAAATGTACAGTAATCAGAAATTGTTGAATTAAAAACGTATTTGTAAGGATTTTTAGGTGGCCAAGAATTTGAAAACAGAGATCAGTAGCTCCAAAGCTCCTGCCAGAACTGGGAAAACTCAGGAGTGAGTGAAGGTTGAACAAGTTGATGCATTAATGTGCCATAAATACTCCTATTGTTCCTTTTGAATTGATACTGAGAATTATTATTTTTGAGTTCTTTGAATTGTCATTTCTGTTACGGTGTAGTTTTCTGAACCACAGTGTATGTTTTTTGGATTAAAGGCTGGTAGCACAGTACAAGTTGCCTGAAAAGACAGCGTAGAAAAATTGACCTGACCCAACAAAAAAGTAAAACATTTTTTAAGATTTTTTTTTTTTTTTTTTTGGTGGGTAAATGGACCAGAAACTGAACCAGAATGCATCCGAGATCTCAAGCCGCACCAGGGGCTTTGGGCCTTTGGCCCTTACCAAAAATTTTCAGATTCCCCCCCACCCCCCGGTCCACTTTCATCACTGATCACAGAGGTATTAAGCGGGGGGGAGGCGGCACGGTGACTTAGTGATTAGCACTGTTGCTTCACAGCAAGAAGTTCTGAAGTGCATCTGTATTTACAAGGTTGTCTGTACAGCAAATATTGAAATGTTCTAGATGTGGGACAAGAAGTATATGGTAGGGCAAAAAGTATTTAGTCAGCTCCTGATTCTACAAGTTCTCCTATTTAGGAAGATGAAAGAGGTCTGTAATTTTCAACATGGGTACACTTCAACTATGAGAGACAAAATGAGGAAAAAAATCCAGGAAATCACATTAAAGGATTTTTAAAGAATTTATTTGTAAATTGTGGTGGAAAATAAGTATTTGGTCACCCTCAAGCAAGCAAGATTTCTGGCTCTCACAGACCTGTAACTTCTTCTTTGAGAAGCTCTTCTGTCCTCCACCTGTTACCTGTATTTATGGCACCTGTTGGAACTCATTCCCAGAACTACACGTAGGGACCTGATGAATGACCTGCAGAGAGCTGGGACCAAAATAACAAAGGCTACACACTACGCAGAGAGGGACTCAAATCCTGCAGTGCCAGGTGTGTCCCCCTGCTTAAGACAGTACATGTCCAGGCCCGTCTGAAGTTTGCCAGAGAGCATATGGATGATCCAGAAGAGGACTGGGAAAATATCATGTGGTCAGACGAAACCAAAATAGAACTTTTTGGTAAAAACTCAACTCATCGTGTTTGGAGGAAGAAGAATGCTGAGTTGCATTCCAAGAACACACTTTGGGGATTTTTTCTGCAAAGAGGACAGGACGACTGATCTGTGTTAAGGGAAGAATGAACGTGGCCATGTATCCTGAGAGTTTATGACAAAACCTCCTTCCATCAGTGAGAGCATTGAAGATGCAACGTGGCTGGGTCTTCCAACATGACAATGATCCCAAACACACCGCTCAGGCAATGAAGGAGTGGCTCCGTAAAAAGCATTTCAAGGTCCTGGAGTGGCCAAGCCAGTCTTCAGACCTCAACCCCATTGAAAATTTGTTGAGGGAGTTGAAAGTCCATCCAGCGACAGCCCCAAAACATTACTGCTGTAGAGGAGATCTGCATGGAGGAATGGACCAAAATACCAGCTACAGTGTGTGCAAACCTGGTGAAGACTTACAGGAAACGTTTGACCTCTGTCATTGACAACAAAGATTATGTTACAGAGTATTGAGTTGAACTTTTGTTTTTGACCAGCTGCTTATTTTCCACCATAACTTACAAATAAATTCTTTAAAAATCCTACAATGTAAGTTCCTGGATTTTTTTTTTTCTCATTTTGTCACTCAGAATGAAGTGTACCTATGTTGAAAATGACAGACGTCTCTCATCTTTCTAAGTAGGAGAACTTGCACAATCGGGGACTGACTAAATACTTTTTTGCCCCACTGTAGTTCTTAAAGAAACACGAAACAGTGCTGTGCTATTTTCTTTAAGGTCTGATTACTAGATAATTAAGTTTTTTAAAGTTGAGACTGTTGTATTCACAGCAGTAACAATTAAACTATTGTGTAGATTTATTTGCTAAAAATAAAAATAGTTACAAATATAAAACATTCACTCAGCTCAGCTAAAGGCTAAGCTAACGTTAGCCGATAAAACTTCAGTATTCAGCGGTGCACTAAACATCGTGTTACATTTTCAGATTACTCGTTCACCTCAGACAAACTTGCAGAAGCTCTGTTGCTCAAACTGGGTATGTGTATATATATATATGCCCAAAAGTGAAGTATTTCGGACTGAGTGTGTCTGCTTGGTCATGCCGGCTGCTTCGGCTCTTGTGGCCTGCCTCAGTGATGAACAGTCGCTGAAAAAAATCTCTTCCCAGCATGGTGATTTCTGTCACTCGTTCTTCTGCTTTTTGCTGCTAATTTATTTATTTGTTTATTTATGGAACACACAAGTCTTCACAAACATGGTGACTGTCAGACTTGTTTAGCCTCCAGAACACAGTGACGTAGAAATCTCCACCCCCTTATGTGCATTTTGTGCATCCAGATGTGGAAACTGGCGCATGCTGTGCGCTCAAGCTTGACCAAGGCCCCTTCACTCTATGGAGACTGCATTCCCAGGGGTGAGAACGAATTATTGATGGCTGTGGATGTGAATTCCACTTTGGTGTAGCTGTTGCAATTTCAGTGACGCTTTTGAGGCAGTTGATCACAGTATTTTGTTAGCGAGAATTGCAAATTATTTTGGTATTTCTGCATGGGTGCGTTCATGGCTGAGATCATACTTGTTTGGCAGAGTGTAGTGTGTCTTATAACAACACATCAGAATTCTCAACTGTGAAATATGAGGTACTTCAGGGTTTCATTTTGGGTCCACTATTGATTGACTTGGTCAGATTATACGGATCTGCAGTTGTATACGGGGCATCTGGAAAGTATTCACAGCGCTTCACTTTTTCCACATTTTTTAAATGTTCAGCCTTATATTATAGCCTTATTTCAAAATGCATGAAATTATTTTTTTTTCCTCAAAATTCTACACATCATACCCCATAATGACAATATGAGAAGACATTTTTTGGGGATTTTTGAGATTTATTAACAATAATAATAATAAAAATCACACGTACATACAGTGGGAAAAATAAGTATTTGACCCCCTGTCAGTTTTGCAGAAAAACAGAGCTTAACAATTGGTACAGAAGCATTTGTCTGCCATTACAGAGGTCAGACGTTTCCTGTAGTTCTTGACCAAATTTTCACACACTGCAACAGGGATTTTGGTCCACTCCTCCATATAGATCTTCTCCAGATCTTTTCAGGTTTGGAGTTTCAGCCTCCTCTAGATCATCCAGATGGTCACTGGAGAACTTCAAACGGGCCTGGACATGTGCTGGCTTGAGCAGGGGGACCTTGCTGCCCTGCAGGATTTTAAACCATGACAGCATCATGTGTTACTAATGTAATCTTTGTGACTGTGGTCACAAAGACTATGGTGGTTATTGTGGACAGGTTGGAGTGTGGTTGATTGTGTGAACAGGTGCCTTTTATACAGGTAACAAGTTCAAACAGGTGCAATTAAGACAGGTAAAGAGTGCAGAATAAGAGGGCTTCTTAGAGAAAAATTAAGAGGTCTGTGTGAGCCAGAATTCTTGCTGATTGGTAGGGGGTCAAATACTTATTTTATGCAATAAAATGCAAATTAATTATTTAAAGATCATACAGTGTGATTTACTGGATTTTTTTTTTTTTTTAGATTACCGTATTTTCCGGACTATAAGTCGCACCGGAGTATAAGTCGCACCAGCCACTTTATCCATTATAAAGAAAAATAAACCATAAATAAGTCGCACCGGAGTATAAGTCGCACCAGCCACTTTATCCATTATAAAGAAAAATAAACCATAAATAAGTCGCACCGGAGTATAAGTCGCACCAGCCACTTTATCATTATAAAGAAAAATAAACCATAAATAAGTTGCACTGGACTATAAGTCCCATTGACATACAGGTATGTTAACTTAACATGAAAAGTTCAGATGATAATATTGTGACGGCTACCGTTTTCAGATGCATATTTCACCAGTCGTAACTTACAATCTGCAGAGTATGATTTTCTTTTTGGTGGCATTTTTTCGGGCCTTCTCCGTTGTCTTGTTAAGTTATCAGTAACGTTGAAATTTTTATTTTTCTATGGTAGTCAGAAGTCGCAGGAACAGTCACACAAGCCTTGAGTGCCCTCTCGTGAGCTGCATTTTACCTACAGATATGTTTGTATTTTGCGGACCACATTGCGAGCCGAACCATGCAGCACCTACCTGCGCAGCTCATGACCACCCAGCGTTGTCGATCCAGCTCCTTCCAAGTGCAGACGCTAATCCTCCGCCGTCGCTCAGTGCTCCCATGCAGCTCTCAGCGTCAACTCTGCTCACACTGATATCCAAGGGTTGAAGCTGTTTTGTTAGCCGTCCCGGAATAAACACCATGTTCGTCTGCTTCAAACGCTATTCACAATCTTCGACGCCAGCTCCTTCCAAGTGCACACACTAATCCTCCGCCGTCGCTCACCCGGTGCTCCCACGCAGCTCTCAGCGTCAACTTAAACACTCTGCTCACACTGATATCCAAGGGTTGAAGCTGTTTTGTTCGCCATGCCGGAATAACAGCAAGCACCGTATTCGTCAGCTTCACACGCTGTGGGTGAGGTGAGGAATACGCGTCCAACGTTCTGTTCTCTGATTGGTTATCGCGACCAGCGTGACTTATAGGACGGCCGCCATACTACAGTGTCCATGATGCATTGCATTTTCTTTTCTGGTGGCCATTTTAAAACATAGATCGACTCTGTCACGTAAAATTGTTTTGTTACAGTAAATTAATTGAGATCCTACCGGTATATTTTTCATTTATAAGTCGCACCGGAGTATAGGTCGCACCCCCGGCCAAAACATGTAAAAAAGTGCGACTTATAGTCCGGAAAATACGGTATGTCTCTCACAGTTGAAGTGTACCTACAATAAATATTACAGACCCCTACATTCTTTGTAGGTAGGAAAACCTGCAAAACTGACAGGGGGTCAAATACTTATTTTCCTCACTGTAAGTATTCACAGCTTTTGCCATGAAGCTCAAAATTGAGCTCAGCTGCCTATTTCAACTGATCATCCTTGAGATGTTTCTACAGCTTAATTGGAGTCCACCTGGGTTAAATTCATTTGATTGGACATAATTTGGAAAGACACACACCTGTCTACATATGAGGTCCCACAGTTGACAGTCACAGCATGAAGTCAAAGGAATTGTCTGTAGACCTCCGAGACAGGATTGTCTCAAGGCACAAATCTGGGGAAGGGGACAAACATTTCTGCTGCTTTGAAAGTCCTAATGAGCACAGTGACCCCATCATCTGTAAATGGAAGAAGTTTAGATCTTCTAGAGCTGGATGCCCGTTTAAACTGAGCGATTGGGGGAGAAAGACCTTACTCAGGGAGGTGACCAAGAACCCGGTGGTTACTCTGTCAGAGCTCCAGCATTCCTCTATGGAGAGAGGAGAACCTTCCAGAAGGACAACCATCTCTGCAGCAATCCACCAGTCAGGCCTGTATGCCAGTTTTAACTCCATCTCCAAACTGAAAAGGTCCAGATATGCCTTTTACTAAGGTCACTCCTTAGTAATGCGTATATGCATATATAGCGTATATGACTGCTTTTTTGCATTTGCGCAGTATCTCTAAAATTAGAAAGGTCTTGTCTCAGAGTGATGCTGAAAAACTAATTCATGCATTTATTTCCTCTAGGCTGGACTATTGTAATTCATTATTATCAGGTTGTCCTAAAAGTTCCCTGAAAAGCCTTCAGTTAATTCAAAATGCTGCAGCTAGAGTACTGACAGGGACTAGAAGGAGAGAGCATATCTCACCCATATTGGCCTCTCTTCATTGGCTTCCTGTTAATTCTAGAATAGAATTTAAAATTCTTCTTCTTACTTATAAGGTTTTGAATAATCAGGTCCCATCTTATCTTAGGGACCTCATAGTACCATATCACCCCAATAGAGCGCTTCGCTCTCAGACTGCAGGCTTACTTGTAGTTCCTAGGGTTTGTAAGAGTAGAATGGGAGGCAGAGCCTTCAGCTTTTAGGCTCCTCTCCTGTGGAACCAGCTCCCAATTCGGATTAGGGAGACAGACACCCTCTCTACTTTTAAGATTAGCCTTAAAACTTTCCTTTTTGCTAAAGCTTATAGTTAGGGCTGGATCAGGTGACCCTGAACCATCCCTTAGTTATGCTGCTATAGACGTAGACTGCTGGGGGGTTCCCATGATGCACTGAGTGTTTCTTTCTCTTTTTGCTCTGTATGCACCATTCTGCATTTAATCATTAGTGATTCATCTCTGCTCCCCTCCACAGCATGTCTTTTTCCTGGTTCTCTCCCTCAGCCCCAAAAAGTCCCAGCAGAAGACTGCCCCTCCCTGAGCCTGGTTCTGCTAGAGGTTTCTTCCTGTTAAAAGGGAGTTTTTCCTTCCCACTGTCGCCAAGTGCTTGCTCACAGGGGGTCGTTTTGACCGTTGGGGTTTTTCCGTAATTATTGTATGTCTTTTGCCTTACAATATAAAGTGCCTTGGGGCAACTGTTTATGATTTGGCGCTATATAAAGAAAATTGATTTGATGTTTTCATCTGGCGTGCTCACTACCTGTGGTGGCAGGCAGGCTGTTGGCAGCAGCTGAAGTCCTCTTAATTATCTGTCAAGTGCTTATTTTAGCTGTTTTGAGCATCATTGCTGGCTGCACTCTGCTTGCCGCTCTTTATGCCGTTTGCTGCTAGTTGTTCCTGTGTAGCGTGACTCCTCTGTTCTGCGCGGTGTTGTCCGGATTGCCTGGCTGGTATAATATGGTGGTGCTAGCTTCCCCCTTTAGCCCTTTGTGTGTCACTCACTGTTTTGTGTATTTGAATTGTAGGACTGTTCGCGGTTGAGCGTGGCGGTGCAGCGGGCTGATTTGCTGCAGGAAGCCACTGCTGCTTTGCTCTGCTGTGTTTGTCCTGTGTCGGGCTGGCGGCTGTGCCCGGTGTTGGACTGTGTGGCGCTGTGGCGGCTTCTTGTGCCATGTCTGTTGGTGGTGTGTGGATTCACTGGTTTCTGGTTTGATTGTTTTATGCACAAGGCACCATAGTGATTATTGGTGAAAATGTGACGCAATGTTTCCCTCAAACACGAATTGGCCTATTTTCTGGCAGCAATTCAAAAAAGGAGAATTACTTGAAACAGAGGTTCTGAAACTTGCTGGCACTTCGTGTGTTTTCCCCACAGCGGGGAGACTCTGAACTAACACCAAAAACATGAAAAAGATGATTTTGATTCTCTATCCCCTTTAAAGCGCCGTCGCTGTCTGCGTGATCATCAGACGACCTGATTGATTAGGTGTGATCAGAGCCGAATGAGGCGCTGTGACTTTTTAAACTTTTAAAGCGCTGTCGCTGTCTGCGTGATCATCAGACGACCTGATTGATTAGGTGTGATCAGAGCCGAATGAGGCGCTGTGACTTTTTAAACTTTTAAAGCGCCGTCGCTGTCTGCGTGATCATCACACTGACAGATCACCAGATCACACAGCACATCATTCAGGTCTGAACATATCTGATCACACTCAACTGGCGCTTTAAAAGTTTCAATCATCACAATGATCAGATCATCAGGTCTGATCATTGTGATGATTCAAGCTTTTAAAGTGCCAGTTGCTTTCTGATCAGTGGACCTGATCAGAAAGCAACCGGCGCTTTGAACGTTTAGAGTCACAGCGCTCCATTCATTCACGGCAGCGTTTCCCACAACCTGTTGACTCATCAGCATTCTGTACACAATGAAAATGGTCCACCAAGATAAAAGTTAAATTACTCTGTTTCTGAGCCGCGCCACACCGTGCCATACCAACCCGAACCACTCCGTGTTGAGGTGTGACAGCGGCATTAATTTATTAGACGTACACCAGCGTTTTTAATAGGCTTGGCATATGCAGGCTAAACGTCGAGGTGTGACGGGGCCTTAAGCATGAGAGAGTCACGGGCTTTGTTCACACTAAAGGCTTAAGATGGTAGGTTTTAAAATGTGAATGTTAATGACCACAGTCTCTGCTTTTACCATGATTCAGATGCTCGGTTCATTCAGGTGATGGCCACCGACACGAAGAACCACATGAAGTACCTCCAAGCTGAACCACCTGACTGGCTGAAACAGGTACCGCTCACACCGGGTCACACAGCTCAGCGTGCATTTCCGTCACACCGTTTGGTCTCAAACATGCTATGAAATGCTAAAATTTTAGTTTTTCCAAATGTGTAAATACATGTTTGGAGATGAAGCTCAGAGTAGAGGGATGTAGAGCAGCATGCCGGTCAGACGCTGGCGTGGAGCGCCTTGAGGTGCAAAACATCAGAGTGAGCGGCCAGACGTTTCTGTTGTGTGTCAGCTGCAGCAATAGGTCCTAGCTTCTGGGTCACCCAGACCAATTAGGCACCGTTTCATGGGGGACACAGAGGAAACTTGGGCGAGGCCGTGAAAGTGAGCAGGTTTCTTTGTGAAGTCTGAAGGGGATGTGTTTTCATCCTGGTCATGGAAAGAAAGAGACATGAAAGACATGAAATCTAAAGTTGTGGCCTCTGTGACGTGAGGAGAGGTGTGCAGAGTCACCCTCAAGGTGTCTGTGGACGACGGATGTGTTTTGTTGGAACATGAACTTAACACCGGATAGGTTTCATGCTGTCATCGTGAAGAAGCTGTGTTGGAACTGGTTGGAGGAAGCAGTTTTATTAGTCAAAATAAAATCAAAAATAGGTGTATTGCTGATGTTTTTGTCATATAATTACTACTAATTACTGAGTTCCATGAGTTTTAGTGCAACTTCACCACAATTTGGGTTGGAGTGAGTAATTCAGCATGATATAGTGTGGTCATGATCATTTAGTATACAAATAATGAATGCTTGAGTTCAATGGTACGAATGTTTTTTGAGGTGAAAGCTGGAACGTACTATTCAACGAGGCGAAGCTTTCAGCGAATTAAATATTCATTCCATTGAAAGAATGTAAAACATTCATTATTTGTTTTATATAACAGCTAAAATAGATCCTTGTCATTTGATATTTTCTTAATTTATAAACAGAAAAGGAAATTATATTTTGGTGCTCCACTGCCGCTAAAGTCCAACACGAACTTCAAATAGGAGTCCAAATTGTGACGTGTAGCTCTTCATGCCAATAGACAGCTTACAGCCGAGTGGATTTTTTTTGTGTGTATTAGGAGAAATACTCGTCCATCAGGGACACAAACTTCGCATGTTTTGTTTTAAAGCTGTCGTGCGTGCACAGAGTGCAATGGTACCAAACGTATGGAACCAAATTTGCACACTAAATGGAACCAAATTGCACTCTAAATGCAACGCAAGGCAAATGGGACGAATAATCCATGTCACGTGACATACAAAGCACCAATCAAATGACAAAGATCCACTCAGCCGTTATATAATATCAAATTAATTTGTGATCAAAGTAAATGATGGAACAGAAGAAGGTTTAAATACAAAAGCTTGGTGAAAAATTTGTTTTGAAGGGTCGATCGCACCCTTTGCTAAGTGGATGGCGGAGGAAGGTCGTCACACATTTGTTTTTGTTTAATGCTTAACTTGCTTGTGTGATAGGGATGATCCGATCCACAATTCTTCACTTCTGATCTGATCCCGATACCTGAATTTGGATATCTGCCGATACCGATACTTTCCCAATCCGATACAGAGCTCTGTTTTCTTTAATGTTATTATATTATCATTATTGTTGATTTTATATGAGACCTGAAAGTTGAGCTGCAATTTGCCAGAAGGTGTATCTAAGATGAAAGCCTAGATTTGATGTTTTGGTGAAAGAATTAAGTACTTTTTTGTAGACGCTCTGTTTCTCCCTCTCTCTCCCTGTCTGTCTCTCTCTTGTTCGCTCTGTCTCTTTCCCTCTGTCTCTCTCGCTGTTTTTGTGCTGCACAAACTTTGTACTTTTTGGAAACACAAAGCCTTTCAACTGGAAAATAAATATATCCTCACGTGCAGGATTTAATGGCGACTTTTTTCCCCCTTTCAGCAGACAGAATCTCTGTTCGCTGTCCTCCTCGGCTGCCGTTTCACAGCCTCGACACAGTGAAGCGGCTACCTTTTTAGCACACGTTTTCAGCAACAGTTGAGTTCATTTTTTTGAGAAAATCTGTGCCTGAGAGCCGGGCAGAAATTTGCTGTTGCCCTCGGCTTCGAGCACTCTCTCAAACAGCTCTGCTTCAGGACCCTCCCCCTCTCCTGCTCCCACTCAGCAGTAAACAAAACAGAGAGCAAACAGCAGTTGAGAGGATTCACACTGGCTCTTCTCCGGTATAGGAAAATGTTGTGGGTTGGATCGACGTTTTCCGATACATGAATTACATCAGTATCAGAAGCCGATCCCGATATCGGATCAGTCGCAACCTTATTGTGTGAATGTGGTGTCATCAAAGTGCACTGTTTTATGGCCACTCTCTGACGGCAGCAGGACCCTCGGTTTGAACGGATGTAGTCTGTTTATCCCCACCTGCTCTGGGCAGGCCTGGTTCTGCTTTCCTGAAGGGGCCTGATCACATCCCCAGGTCCACTGAAGGTCTCTCTTTGTCCTGTTCTTCATCCAGAAAAGTGAAGAGATGAAAAAGAAAGGAAACGAGAGCTTTCAGAAGAATCAGTACGACGACGCTGTGAAGTATTACTCCAAAGCCATCAGCTGTTAGTAAGTGCTGCTTCTTGTTGAAGGCGTCTCAGGCCCTCTTGGCGTCTCTGTGCCTTGTGGTGAAGTCTTTCTCCTTCCAGCCCTGAAAACCACGTGGTGTACGGAAACCGAGCGCTGTGTTACATCCGCAGCAAGAAATACCTGTAAGTAAATACAGATCCACTCGACCATTGTTTGGTGTTTAAAGATGTTTCACAGGCACTGTCTCCATCCAGCACCTCAGACAGTCACAGTGAGCGTGAGAGACATGAAGGCTAACTGCACAGTGCCAAATCACATGGCTGAAAAACCTCCGTTTGTATACAGGTTTCCCGCCAAATTTGTTTCCATGTTTCATTTATTTAATCATATAAAACCACTAACTTAAAAAAAAAAAAAAAAAAGATATTTTATGGCTTTATTTTGACACAAAATGCACTCCTCTCAAAACGTGTCCCTGTGCAGTAAATCAAGCACACCCCCTCTCTTCTTCTGTGGTGTTTAATGGCCACCAACATCCTTATTGTTACATTGCTGCCACCTGCTGCGTCAGTCCGTTATAGCAGCACTAAATCCTCTCTTTGAGTCCAGTGTCTTTCAAGTATTTAAAAAGCCAATACTTCCCCCCTCACTTGACCTTATGGCTAAAATACTTAGTTGATTTCCTTCAGTTTTTACTTTTTAATAGATAAACCATTCAAAAATGATGAGACATATTTTGAGGTAAAATTAAAGCACTGTGCTAAATACTGCGTAGGCATATTCACTAGTTATGATTTTTATTATTTATTACAGCTGGTGGCATTTGAAAATGAACGTACCTGTATTTAGCACAGTGCTTTAATTTTACTTAAAAATATATTATTTTACAAAATATATGGCAAAATAATTCGGTGAAGTCATAGAAAAAGTGGAGGCACGTATTAATCGGTTGGAAAGATAGATTGATAGCTTACATTCAACACTATATAAACACATGGAAGAAAATACGTGCTGACACGGCAGATTTAAAGGAGCGCATGACGCATGCAAAGGAGATCATATCTACATGTGTGGAAAAAAGAACAGCTCACCGCACTGAGTTATCCAACTGAGAACCTCCCCAAATGGTTCCCAGCCTTTGCTGCCACCTGCCTGGAGATGGTGAGGAGGTTTGGGTGTTTGCAGGAGCCTCGTGGGGACGACAAGCCTCATCGCCCACACCCGCTGATCGTTAAATGTTTTCGGTACACAGACAGGGACTGAATTCTCCAAGGGTCCTGGAAACATCCTCCAGAGGTGTCCAAAATCCAACTGAAGTCGGCAGCAGATTACATTGAGGCCACAGCCAAATGAAGGAAACCAAGCTACAAAGTGATGCATGAAGTACAAGCAGTGGTGGGCACAGATAACCAAAAAAAATTAACTTCGATAACAGATAATCAGATAACTGAAAAGTTATCTTCGATAAAGATAAAACAATAAACCACCCAAAAATATATCGGAAGTTACAGATAACCGATTACAGATAAATTCCAATATTGTCTCTGGTACATTTACAACTACTAATAAAACAAATTTAAGTTTTAATGCCACAATAGCTTCTAGTAATATTAAAAGTAACAACAGACCCAAACACTGAGACCACACTTTTGTCTTTGAACATTATGCCCCTGCTGGAAGTGCTTGTTTATTACAGAGCTCCCAGCACAGAGGCACTCTGAGAGCAGTCATAAAGCCAACTCTCTGTCAATCACAACGCTCCGGTCAGGCGGTCTTGAAAAATAAAGTCATGCTGACTTATGGTTTTGATTTATAAATAACATTAATACCGATAGAATAACTCCATTAATGTCAATTCTGTCATTTGTACAAAGTTAAAATATAGCATATATCTTTTAATGTTGAATAATGCACTAATTCTGAGGTTTTGTAACAAACACAGACAGATTGCAAAGGATTCTAGGTAAAAGTGCCTCTGCTAAATACTGATTGGTTCAGTCATTCATTATGTAAACCAATACATTAATGTGACGTGTGTCGTGTGTTGGTGTTTACAGATAAATGTGCTTTTGTAAAATATTCAATTTTTTTTATTTGTAAAAACAGGCATTTTTACGGAGCCCTGGAAGTGTCATTGCAAAATGTTTTGCATGTGGAGAGAATGTGCGCACGTTTTATGATGTTGTAAAACGTGCTTTACACTGTGCGAGATGATTTTTCATGCAGGAATTTTTTTGGACCGAGTTTCAGGTTAATCGCGCGTCTTGCATCATGTAGTGTACATGGAGTAACAAGCTGCGTTTAACATCTCAGGACCACCTCCTGATTGCTGATCGTATGGTCCAATGAAAGTCAAACCTTTACAAGCATCTAACTGCTCGCACTGTGCCTGTGCAAACACCGCAGAGCTGTCTTGTAATGTTGTTTTATTTTATTTTTTGCTGTTGATTTGTTTTGTTTTTAAACTTCGTTTGTAAAAAAAAAAAAAAAAGCCATTTGCAAAGCCAAAAAGTTGATTTGGTGCCCAGACGTGTAGTACTTAGGGCGAATACTGCCATGAACACTACTGGCCAGTAGATGGCAGTAGAGGCCTTGAAAACAAAATTCCAGATAATCCCTGTCTGCTACATTTAAAATGCATGGAATTTAACAAACGCAAATACAGTAACGTCGTCTATAAACCCAGAGAATATATTCACAAGAGTTTTAGGCACTAGAGTTTAATGCTGTTGTCTGTGGAGCCTGAACAGAGTGTCTGAAATGCAATTGTCCTGTCGTCAACGTACTGAGATTACATCATCCTACCCATAATGCACTGCTGGGCACAGCATGTGCTCACAAAACCTTAAAAAATTAGCACATTACTTTAAAACTAAAACATATATCTGATATTTTCACTTTATAAAACTTCAGACATGACAGTAATTTTAAATAACTTGTCCAAAATTAGTTTGGTTAAAATTTGAACCATAAGTTAAAAATGTATGCATCTGGATGACTTAGGTGATATTGCCAGCATATTGGTATGGTGTTAAAGAAAATGATTTTTTTTTTTTTTTTTTTTTTTACAGAGGATAGACGCTTTTCATAGAAGCAGCTCTCTTCTGTTAGCAGAGGGTATAACTCTCCATTTGTTATACAACTTTTAACAGGTAGGTGCTGAACTGATTTTAAATTTTAAAAATGCTTGTTGCTGTTCAGCTTTGTTTACTTTGTTTGTTGGTCTAAAAGTTATCGGACAAAAATTAATCGGAAGATAATTGGTCCGATAATGGTTTTTAAATTTATTAAATTAATTAAGATAATCCGATAATGAAAACATTATCTTCGATAATTATCTGTTATCGGATTATCGGAAGTGTGCCCACCACTGAGTACAAGTTAAAGGTTTCCATGCTTTCCTTCTGTATCCAGTCATGATTAAACATACCAAAGGGTGACGGCGGTGGTCCAGTGAGACATCGGCATCAATTTGACCAGTTAACGCTTAGCCTAGGCTCTACACTGACAAAGTGAGGAACCTTGGGGTAATTTTTGATCGTACTTTGTCCTTTGACCTCCACATTGGAGATATTACTAGGACTGCTTTCTTCCACCTGCGAAATATATCAAAGATTCGTCCCATCCTGTCTATGGCTGATGCTGAGACCCTGATTCATGCCTTTATCTTTTCTAACTTGGACTACTGCAATGTTCTATTTTCTGGTTTACCGCAGTCCAGCATTAGGGCTCTTCAATTGTTTCAAAATGCTGCAGCCAGACTTTTGATATGAAGCAGTTCTTTGTGAAATGTCTGAAACCCAGCCTTAACCGGGGAGGGGGTCTGAGACACACTTTATCCCGTTTACAATGGGGTACTCAGGTCAAAGGAGTTTCAGTCTTTTGTTCATGGTAATGAGTCATTCACATCATCAAGGGAGCCATCAGACAGGCATCCATCCCATCATTAGAGGGACAGCTGTCCTGTCATTAGGTGTGCTAACTAGAGCACAATAGTTGCTAATTAGAGCTATTGTTTAGTCACTAGCCTATAGCAGTCTGCCTCTCAATAGAAGGGGTCTGGTTAGGTTTAAAACTCCAGCTTTTGTTGGCTTCTGTTTTATTCTTCTCTACAAGAGTCAGACAGAAGTCAGACTTCCAGAGCAAGAATTTTAGCTGAGGAAGCGATTTGAAGCGAAACGTCCTCGCGTCAAGCAACCCAGTCCAGTCGAAGATTCAAGCTTCTCTACTATGAAGCAGAATGTTTGTCTATGTGTAAACTGGGCTTTAGTTATGCTACTATAGACTTAGACTGCTGGGGGTTTCCCATGATGCACCCAGTGTTTCTTTTTATTCACCTCGTTTTGCTCTGTATGCACCACTCTGCTTTTAATCATTGGTGATTGATCTCTGCTCCCTTCCACAGCATGTCTTTTTCCTGATTCTCTCCCCTCAGCCCCAACCAGTCCCAGCAGAAGACTGCCCCTCCCTGAGCCTGGTTTTGAATTTAGAAGATCTTCACTTAGCCTGGAAAAAGAGTTTGTTGCTCTATAAGAAAGCCCTTCGTGAAGCTAGGACATCTTTCTACTCATCACTAATTGAAGAAAATAAGAACAACCCCAGGTTTCTTTTCAGCACTGTAGCCAGGCTGACAAAGAGTCAGAGCTCTATTGAGCTGAGTATTCCATTAACTTTAACTAGTAATGACTTCATGACTTTCTTTGCTAACAAAATTTTGACTATTAGAGAAAAAATTACTCATAACCATCCCAAAGATGTATCGTTATCTTTGGCTGCTTTCAGTGATGCCGGTATTTGGTTAGACTCTTTCTCTCCGATTGTTCTGTCTGAGTTATTTTCATTAGTTACTTCATCCAAACCATCAACATGCTTATTAGACCCCATTCCTGCCAGGCTGCTCAAGGAAGTCCTACCATTATTTAATGCTTCAATCTTAAATATGATCAATCTATCTTTGTTAGTTGGTTATGTACCACAGGCCTTTAAGGTGGCAGTAATTAAACCATTACTTAAAAAGCCATCACTTGACCCAGCTATCTTAGCTAATTATAGGCAAATCTCCAACCTTCCTTTTCTCTCAAAAATTCTTGAAAGGGTAGTTGTAAAACAGCTAACTGATCATCTGCAGAGGAATGGTCTATTTGAAGAGTTTCAGTCAGGTTTTAGAATTCATCATAGTACAGAAACAGCATTAGTGAAGGTTACAAATGATCTTCTTATGGCTTTGGACAGTGGACTTATCTCTGTGCTTGTTCTGTTGGACCTCAGTGCTGCTTTTGATACTGTTGACCATAAAATTTTATTAGAGAGATTAGAGCATGTCATAGGTATTAAAGGCATTGCGCTGCGGTGGTTTGAATCATATTTGTCTAATAGATTACAGTTTGTTCATGTAAATGGGGAATCTTCTTCACAGACTAAAGTTAATTATGGAGTTCCACAAGGTTCTGTGCTAGGACCAATTTTATTCACTTTATACATGCTTCCTATGGGCACTATTATTAGACGGTATTGCTTAAATTTTCATTGTTACGCAGATGATACCCAGCTTTATCTATCCATGAAGCCAGAGGATACGCACCAATTAGCTAAACTGCAGGATTGTCTTACAGACATAAAGACATGGATGACCTCTAATTTCCTGCTTTTAAACTCAGATAAAACTGAAGTTATTGTACTTGGCCCCACAAATCTTAGAAGCATGGTGTCTAACCAGATCGTTGCTCTGGATGGCATTTCCCTGATCTCTAGTAATACTGTGAGAAATCTTGGAGTTATTTTTGATCAGGATATGTCATTCAAAGCGCATATTAAACAAATATGTAGGACTGCCTTTTTGCATTTACGCAATATCTCTAAAATCAGAAAGGTCTTGTCTCAGAGTGATGCTGAAAAACTAATTCATGCATTTGTTTCCTCTAGGCTGGACTATTGTAATTCATTATTATCAGGTTGTCCTAAAAGTTCCCTAAAAAGCCTTCAGTTGGTTCAGAATGCTGCAGCTAGAGTACTGACGGGGACTAGCAGGAGAGAGCATATCTCACCCGTGTTGGCCTCCCTTCATTGGCTTCCTGTTAATGCTAGAATAGAATTTAAAATTCTTCTTCTTACTTATAAGGTTTTGAATAATCAGGTCCCATCTTATCTTAGGGACCTCATAGTACCATATTACCCCATTAGAGCGCTTCGCTCTCAGACTGCGGGCTTACTTGTAGTTCCTAGGGTTTGTAAGAGTAGAATGGGAGGCAGAGCCTTCAGCTTTCAGGCTCCTCTCCTGTGGAACCAGCTCCCAATTCAGATCAGGGAGACAGATACCCTCTCTACTTTTAAGATTAGGCTTAAAACTTTCCTTTTCGCTAAGGCTTATAGTTAGGGCTGGATCGGGTGACCCTGGACCATCCCTTGGTTATGTTGCTTTAGACGTAGACTGTGTTTCATAATTATTGTATGGCCTTGCCTTGCAATGTGGAGCGCCTTGGGGCAACTGTTTGTTGTGATTTGGCGCTATACAAGAAAAAAGTTGATTGATTGATTGTCGGCGGGTAGTACGTAGACCGAAGTTCGCGGTAGTTCCGGCTGTTTTCGCTGTGGAAAGGGGCGGAGCATTTTGCCGGCATTTTGAGTGCCGTACTAGCCGCAAATACGCGGATAAAATGCCGCTAAATCCGCCGAATAAAGCGGAGTTTTGACGCCGTAGCATCCGGCACACGTCAGGCAACGGGGGTTAATACCCAGTTCTATCCTTTACAATCGCAGGTTAAGACGCGCGTGAGAACGGTGGTGTTCTGCTGCCGCTGATAATGCCCTGTATACCGCTGGATTTATCCAGGGATATCCCGCGTTACTCCAGGAACTTTTGCATATAGGCCCCGCCCTCAGAGTATAATACGCTGAAGCAGCTGTCAGTGCAGGGGGAGGGAGGTCATCTCTCAGCCTTTTCTTTTCTCTCCTTTTCCCCTCCTCAAATTGTTGCTCCGTATTCACCACAGGGCTACCCTCTGCTTCTGAACCACACCTCTTTGTAAGTCCTTGCCGCTGCCAATTTTATTTTAGGAGGCATACTGGAGCTTCTCTGCAAAAATATCTGGAGCTGGCCGCGAGTGAGAGACCTGCATGCAGTGCGCTAGCGTTTTTATACTGACCACCGCCTATCGGCCGTTTGGAACGCCATTAACCGGGAGGTGGCGTTTAGAATAGCGTACTGTCCGCTAGCGCCGCCGTTTTGTCTGCCTCTGTCGCCGGTTAAAACGCCTTTGAGGACGCCGATGTGGGCTCTGTCGCTGTTTTACACGCCGTTGGTTGGTTATGGATACAACGCCGGCCGCCAATTATGGCGGTGTAAACTGCTGCACTACAGGAAGGGGCGGGATGATACGGCGATTAAAAAGTATCAAACGCCGTTGTTCGCGTTGTCTCCGTCGTCAGGCCACTTCTCTTGGAGTGCTCCTGGAATTATTTGACATGTTGCATAATTTTTTCGACGATTCCCGGTGAAGCCGGAACCAAACCACGCCCCCGTGCGCTGGCGTTTACGGCATTTGATCCCTAAAACGGCCCGGAGGGGGCAAAATCTCTGCCGGGACGCTTCCGGGAGAGTTTACGGGGCTTAAGGGATGGTTCAGGGTCACCTGATCCAGCCCTAACTATAAGCTATATAACTATATGGATGTAAAGATTATATATATATATAAATATATATAAATTTCAAGTTTGGGCAAGAAGTCATAATTTTTATGAATACAGATCCAACAACACATGCTATACGATGTCATGTAATCTAAAAATACTTTCAAGGTTTACCTGAATGATTCATTGCTTATATTTATTTAATAGTTAAATACATAGTGAACAAGTAATATTTCCTCCATAATCTTTAAAATGCACACACTTGCAAACAAAGTACTCTTAATCTAGGTATAGCATGTATACCAAACAAAGCCATCATGTCCAAAAACTATGTTCTTGGGTTATGTGCAGGAAAATGTGTTTTCTGCAGACACAGCACAGGCAAAAAGGCTAATGGTAAATCAGCTACTGCAATAATATTTGTCATCAGTATGCATGTTGTGTGTGCAAAAACCCTGGGAGAAGTGTCTCAGCTTTGTTCTGATCACTGTCATTCAGACTGTACTTGCGAGCACCAGCATCACTCAAATCAACAAAATTGTGAAAGCCAACTGTCTTACACAATGTCTTTTGGTGACATTCATCTTGCAAAGTCAACCCTAGAGCACATTTTGCCTCCACGATTGATGAAAATATGATTAGGCAATGGTCAGAATTCCCAGAAATTCTTTGACCTATTTCTGGGAAACCAGGTTGAAATTAGGTTGTTCAGTTAATCCCACCTTCTGGGAAATTCTAAATATAGCCTGACCTTTTTCTGGGAAATTGTCAAAATTATCATTCATTTGGGTACCCTGTGCTGTTGCATCCATCAGCAATACAGTTTTTTTTTACCAAGTTAAAATAATTGTATAATTATTATAGTTATTATGTAATAACTATATATTCACATTTCTAGCCCATTGATTAAGACTTAACACCATATAGTCAATGTGCGATTTCACACAATATTGCCTATTGTAAAAAATAATTAAAACACAAATATTTCTTTCCCAAACTTGAAATTCAGTATATATCATCTTTACATCCATATAATTGCATGGTTGAAATTAAATTTTTTAATCAATTCCTCACCTGGTGATTTTTTGGGTATTTTTGCGAAAAATCGAAATTGCACAATTTCAATTTTTCCCTCACAAGCACAATTTTGGCTGAAATGGAAAAATGAAACATTCTGGTGTTGTAACTGATTCATGAGTCTATGCCTGTAAGGAGAAGCGTGGGCATTAATCCATTTTGACACAGTGTATGTCCAAAGTCAGAGCTCGTTTAGAAAAAATACCATTTTTGGCAGTTTTTAAGAACAGTTGGATAAAAAAAATGAAGCCAGATATCATTGTTTTGATGCCAGATATGGCTTTTCCAGTATGATTTTACCTAAAATGGTAAGTTTGAAGGGTTTCACCTAATTTGGCTAGGCTATATTGCTGCGAACAAAAACGCTACGATTTTGAAACTGCTCCTGTTCTTAAAGTATTAGAGCTGGCTCATTAAAACATGGGGTATTTACAATTTTCTGGCAGGGGAACAAGTACATTTTTTTTTCTTTTTTTCTTTTTTTTCTTTTTTGGAAGGGGCCATGTGGGGAATTTTTTAAAATTTGACCCATTTGGCATGGAATGACCCATACTGGCATAGTATGTTACTACACTTTTTACCCTTTTAAATTAATTTTATTAGTAAACGGAGCATGCCGCAGCCTCAACTTTATCTAAATTCTGGGTCTTTTAGTGAAGCTTAGGGCTAGTGGCCGGTGATCATCTTAGTATTTCTTCTGTTTTTCTTGTTGTTTAATGCTGACAAATTATACTGTATTTCTTATCTTTCTGATGCCTGATTCTGTTTTTTGTCTCTGTTTGAGGTGCTGCTCCATCCTGAGATGGGAATGGGTGTCTTCTTCTGGAGGCCTCCCGTCCTGTGTACCAGCATGAACTTCCAAAATTTCCTGTATATTCATTTTGTCAATTGTCTGTATCATGGCCCAAGCAGACGGTCACCCCTTTCAGTCTGGTCTGCTTGAGGTTTCTTCCTCAGATGGAGTTTTTCCTTACAACTGTCACCTGTGTTCTTGCTCTGGTGGTTTGTAAGGTGCAACCTTATGTGAAGCACCTTGAGGCAACTTTGTTGTGATTTGGTGCAATATAACTGAAATAAAATAAAAACAAAAAGTTTGCAAAAGCATTCCCTTACCAAAAAATAGTACTTATAAGTATATAAAAAGTAAACTAGAAGTATACTTGAAACATACTTGCATATACTACTTTTTGGTAAGGGTTGGTATTTTTATTTAAAGTAAAAGATTTGTTTGAATGTAATTTGTTGTGTATGTTGTATTGCTCAGTGATTCTCGCATCCTTCAGTTATTGTGCTGAAGTCTGGTTTATCTATTAAAGAGTAAAAACTGAAGGAAATCAATTGTAAGGCCTGACAGCTACTCATAGTTGCTAAAAGTGCTAATGCTGCTAACATACAAAATTAAATAAGACAAAAATATCACAGGAAAAATACTGAAGCACAGATGTCTTAGATGCTCCATTGGGATAATTAGCCACACAACAAGCTGTATTATTTGTTACAGGTAATAAAATACTCAAGTTCACACACTGTCCTCCACAATAACAGCTACCGCCAGCGGCGTCTGCTGACATCTCTGACCCGGCTCAGTGGCAGCACACGAGCTGTCGGTCAAACCCACCATACCCTAATTATGTAGAATGTTACAGGGAATCAACGTGGATCCCTACAATATTTCACCAGTTTTATTGATTTTGATCAGAGGCCAGACATCTGATATCAGACATTTTCACCTACTTTATCAACGCTCCGTCAGCCAACACAGGAGAAGCCCTGAAGGCGTTATCAAAGGTCTGATGCCTACAGCTTCTTCACAGCTGGATGGTTGCAGAATGTGGTCATCAGTCTGATGACATCTCGGTCGTAAAATCCCGAATTCACCCAAACCGTCATATAAACTGGATACTCACACTCACCGGACAAACGTTCCAGTGTTTTCTTGTGGTTTTTCATGTACTAAACATCGTACATAACAGATTCTGTGTAATGGAATTTTGCTCACATCGGACAAAACGTCCTGTCTGCAGTGATGGGCACAGCTAACCAAAAACTTAGCTTCGATAACTGGTAATCAGCTAACTGAAAAGTTTTTTTTTTAATGCTAAACCGAGAAACTGTCTAAAACTTATCGGAAGCTACAGATAACCGATAACTTTCAATTTTGCCTCCCATACACTCTCAGCTACTAAGAAGCTGATTTTGAGTTTAAACACCGACATATCAGTCGCACAAAGAAATCAAATAACAGAGAAAACATGTTCGATGCAGTGTTAAAACAGATCAATCAGTCGCTCTGTGAGGCGTCATAACATCCGATCGGTTAGCGGCTCGGTGCGGTGTTATAACAGATCAATCAGTCGCTCCGTGACGCGTCATAGCATCCGATCGGTTAGCGGCTCGGTGCGGTGTTATAACAGATCAATCAGTCGCTCCGCGAGGCGTCATAACATCCGATCGGTTAGCGGCTCGGTGCGGTGTTATAACAGATCAATCAGTCGCTCCGCGAGGCGTCATAACATCCGATCGGTTAGCGGCTCGGTGCGGTGTTATAACATCAATCAGTCGCTCCGTGACACGTCATAGCATCCGATCGGTTAGCGGCTCGGTGCGGTGTTATAACAGATCAATCAGTCGCTCCGTGAGGCGTCATAACATCAAGCCTGGTTCATATGACAAGGTAATTAGGCCGATATCGGACCTGATCTTCCCCTTCTGACAATCTTAAGGACGCCCCGACAATCGTGATGACTCTAAATATAATCTTATCAGATATTCCTGCCATGTGTGGTGTGTTAAGAAGGACATGATGAGCTAAATGTGACATGCAGCCAATCAGAAAGCGAATGTTCGTGTGTGAAATCTGTTTGTGTGTGTTGTTTTGTCAGATCAATGATTTGTTTTTATCTCCACATGTGGGGTCTCTCAGGTTTTGGAAACCTACAGGTAAATTTAAAATCCTGCGGTTGACAACACTGTGATAGAACCAGTGGCCAGTAGATGGCAGTGTTCTATGCATTTTAATGCTGGTTATATCACACGGCCTGAATCACAATTAAAACAGACTTTCAGCTTTTTGCATAAAACAAACACAATAACAACATCTATAAACCCAGAGAATATATTCACGAGAGTTTTAGGCACAATATACAGAGTTTAATGCTGTTGTCCGTGTGGAGCCTGATCAGAGCGTCTCTGTCGTGAACTTTTACCCAGAATGCACTCCGCACACACCATGTCCACACTAAATCCTTCAAAATTAGAGCAATACTTTAAAACTAAAACATATATCTGATATTTTCACTTTATAAAACTTCAGACATGACGTTAATTTATATAACTTGTCCGAAATTAGTTTGGTTAAAATTTGAACCATAAGTTAAAACTGTATGCCTGTGGATGACTTGGGTGATATTGCCAGCATATTAGTATGGGGTCAAAAGAAATGTTTTTTTTTCTTTTCTATGACCAGTTCTCCTTTGCCTGCAGAGGATAGAACGGTTTCTTCTGGAACCAGCTCTTCTCTGTTTTTAGAGGATAGAACTGCGTATCTACTACAAAAAGTTACGTTTGTGAAGATCTAAAAATTATCGGACCAAAACTTATCGACGATAACTGGTCCAGTGATGGTTTTCAAAGTTATCTGAAAAACTAATCCGATGATGAAAACATTCTTTGATAATTATCTGTTAGCGGATTAGCGGAACTGTGCCCACCACTTCCTGTCCGATCTCAATTCATTTCCATTAAAAACCACTCACGTGTACCGGACAGATCAGTGTGGACGTGCTCAGTGACAGAGGTAAGTAAGTAAAGTTCACCACTGACACACGTCGATTCCAGGAACGTGAGTGCCGTATTTCAGTGATTAAAAGACCGGCCGTTTGTTATTTAATTTTTCAACCCGTGCTCACACACGGGACCGCGGTCTGACGTGCTTCTGTATAGGACACCGTAAAAGGCTGGGGTTTACTTTCACGGATTCACTCCTTCCTCTCTCATCATGTTTTAATAGTTGCTCAAATGACCCGCAGTTCATGTAGGAAATTGTCCACCTTACCTTTGGTTTGAGGTGATTGTAGACAGAAGAGCTCGTCGAGGAACAAATGAGTCCAGAAAAAGCATAATCAAGTTCAGTGGCAAAAGATGCGATGGAGAACTCTAAAACCGTCACTTTTCACACGCTCTTTATCAGTGGGAAAACAAAAATGTGCTCTGGAGCTCTTTTGTTGACAGCTCACGCCATCGTGTGCCCAGCAATGAAACGCCATGTTGATGTAATTTGTGTTGTAAATAAAGAGCACATTTGACTTTCATACAAGGAGTAAGTTGCCGTCCAGTATGGCCACGTGACCACATGTCACGTGATCCGTGCTGCCACCTGCACACCAGCTTTGTTGGACCAGCCTCCAGTGGCCAGTCAAAGAACTGCAACTTTTCCCTCTTCTGGGTGGCTTCATTTTATATGGGTGAAGACTCAGTGATGTGACTATCTGCTTAGGCCGAAGTACCAACAACAGTAAGCCAAAGAGGAACATAGTCTGAACAAAATCTGATAAACTTAGGCCGTGTTCTCAGACACATGTAGAAATAAAACATCGCTGACTGTTAGTGTGATGGCTGTGACCTTTTAGCCATGTGCTGTGTTTGTGTCCTGAGCTGGAAAAGGCTTCTTTTTCCCTCCAGAGGTGCATTTAAAGACCCGTAGAAGAGTAAAAATAATACACTGCAACTCGAGTATCAAGAACTGGTTCTTTTCCGGTATTGTTAAGAAATGATTCGATCCACCGATATCAGTAGTCTTTTTGCTTAACGTTTCCCTTATCGGTCTTTCAGAGCGGCCGTTGCTTTTGAGGGTGTTTGTCAGGAAAATGATCATTCCTCTACGTTGATTGTTACAGACCCTGCAGCAGCTCTGTTATCAACCGCTTCTGCAGCGCGACTCTAAGTGTGAACCAGTGAAGCAGTGCTTCGAACTGCTGCTTTGTTGGTTCTTTGATTCGCTGCTCTTCAGAAGTGGCAACTCTGGTTCTTAACCCCTCTCAAAGCCATTAAACTATGTCAATCGAATGGTCCTCTGTTCCGTTGGCACAGCTCCAAACACTGCACGGCTCTCTGCTGATTCGAGTTAAAGTCTGGTCAGAATTAACTTCAAAGCGAATAACTGCTTTAAATCAAATTACACCTCTTTCCAAACACTGTAATAGAGACAATAAATTACAATCGACTAAAACATTTTTTCCTCTAAAATGAGATGTCCTGCATTCTTTATGAATTACATCCTTACGTGCAGCACAGTCGGCTGCAAGAGCTCAGCTCAGAGGTATGGAGTGACATTCATGGCAGTAATGTCTGAAAGGAAATGATTTTGACAAAAACTACAGCTTTTATTTATTTCTATTTATGTCCAAAGATCAAGGTTCCATCATGTAGAGTTTATTTACATCCAGAGATCAAGGTTCCACCATGTAGAGTTTATTTACGTCCAGAGATCAAGGTTCCACCATGTAGAGTTTATTTATGTCCAGAGTTTAAGGATCTAGTAACCAATTTCATACGAGGTCTGTTAGAAAAGTAACGGATCTTTTTATTTTTTGCAAAAACCATATGGATTTGAATCACGTGTCATTGCATCAGCCAAGCTTGAACCTTCGTGCGCATGCGTGAGTTTTTCACACCTGTCAGTTGCGTCATTCGCCTGTGAGCACGCTTTGTGGGAGGAGTGGTCCAGCCCCCTCAACGGATTTTCATTGTCAGGAAAATGGCTGAGCGACTGCCGCTTTGCTGCATCAAAATGTTTTCAGAAACTGTGTGAGACAGCCAGGTGGAAACCATTCAGAAAATTCAGATGGCTTTCGGTGAAAATCTTGTGGGCATTACACAGATTAAGGAGCATTACAACCGGATTAAAGACGGCCCACAGCAGCTGAGGGCGCGCCACGCTTCGAGCGTCCATCGACAGACTGAAACGACCAGATCATTTCCAAAGTGAAGGCTGTGTTGATCCGGGACGTCGTCTGACTACCAGAGAAATGGCAAGAGAGGTGGACATAGCACTTTTTCGGCACATTACACTGTTACAGGAGACTTTGTAATGAAAGACGTGTGGCGGAATTCGCGTGTCAGGACGAAACCACTAATGGCGCAGAACAAAAAGCACCTCTGTGTTGGAAGTCTCACGGGACATGCCCAGCTCTTCCACCATTCGGAAGATTCAGACGGCTTTGGGTGGCTTTTCAGTCGAGTGAGTATCCGAGAAATTATCGAAGATCTGGGCATGTCACATGTCCTGTGAGACCAGCATGGAGGTGCTTTCGTTCTGCGCCATTAGCAGCTCCGTGGCAAATTCCTCCGCTCCTGTTTTCATGACAAAATCTCCTTTAACAGTGGAATGTGCCGGGAAAGTGCTGATGTCCACCTTTTCTACCATTTCTCTGGTAGTCGGACGACGTCCAGGATCAACACAGCATTCAGTTTGGAAATGATCTGGTCGTTTCAGCCTGTCGATCTCCGCTCGGAGCGCGGCGCACCCTCCACCATTGTGCGCCGTCTTTCTAAACCGGCTGTAACACTCCTTAATCTGTGTGATGCCCATAAAATCGTCCCTGAAAGCCATCTGAATTTTCCGAATGGTGTCCACCTGGCTGTCACTCACAGTTTCTGGAAAAATGTGATGCAGCGTTGCTCCAGCCGTTCAGACATTTTCCTCACAAAGAAAATCCGCCGAGGGGGCTGGACCACTCCTCCCACAAAGCATGCTCACAGGCGAATGACTCAACCGACAGGCATGAAAAAACTCACGCATGCGCACGAAGGTTCAAGCTTGGCTGATGCAATCACACGTGATTCAAATCCATATGGTTTTTGCAAAAAATAAAAAGGTCGGATACTTTTCTAACAGACCTCTTATTTATTTAATTTAAGACTTAATAACATGTTGTTGACATAGAAAACCTGTAAAGCCTACTTTGTAAATTCACAAGAGGTATTGATAAGGGAATCAATAAGGAATCGGATTGATAAGCTGAATCGATAAAATCTTATCAATACCCATCCCTAACTGCAACACTGTAGTGCAGATGGTTACTTTCGAGAGATGGACCTGTTATCTGCCTCTGGTTAACATCCAGGACCTGGGGCAGTTCTGTAGTGTGGAGTGTGTATACTGCTGTTCCACTACTGATGTCTGTGCAGTAATTCTCTCTTTCTCTCACCCAGAAAAGCTGTTGGTGATGGGAAGCGTGCTACTCTGATAGATCCCTTCTGGGCCAAGGTACAACTGTCTGTCTGTCGGTCTGTCTGTCTGTCTGTCGGTCGGTCCGTTGGTCCGTCTGTCCGTCCACAGGAAATGCACCAGAAGATGGGAAGTAGCCAACGGGATTATCAGAACTCCTCCAAAAACACCAAGACTCCTCAATGACTTGACCCATACTTGTTTTTCCTGTTAATGGAAAGAGCAGATATCTGCACAAACAGCTGCTACAGCGAGCTGCTTGTTGTCCATGTTTGTTCACCCTCTAAACTGGTGCTCCCATGAAAAAACTGTGTTTTCTACAGATCAGAACAGTTTTATACCGATTTTTTTTTTTAATCATTCTTTACCCTCACATCCCCAGTAAGTCTTTCATCTTACTGTTATATCGTGTTGTTAATGTCACAGGCAGCAAAATTTTCCATGAATTCATTGTCAGTTGACATCCAGGTTATTTCACACAAATGGATCAAACTCTGTAATGAACTTAACTTAAGTCTGTGTTCATGTAAACCCGATATGTTTAGTTGTGTTTTGTCTGAGCATGCCAAATCAGAATTTTACGGCTTCTTCTGGTACATGAGCCTGAAATATTCATGTGGAAAGAATGATCAACTTTGAACACGCTCATAGACGTCAAATGTTAATCTAAGTGTCATTTTGCACTAAACCGAAATTGTCACTCAATTTAATTTCAATTCAGTTTCAATTTATTTCCTTTATATAGCACCAAATCACAACAGAGTTGCCTCAAGGCGCTTCACACAGGTAAGGTCTAACCTTACCAACCCCCAGAGCAACAGTGGTAAGGAAAAACTCCCTCTGAGGGAGAAACCTCAAGCAGACCAGACTCAAAGGGGTGACCCTCTGCTTGGGCCATGCTACAAACATAAATTACAGAACAATTCACAGAACAATTCACAGACGAATACACAAGAATTCCTGTTGGTGCACAGGACAGGAGGGTCGCCAACACAAACACAACTCCCATCTCTGGATGGAGCTGCACCTTAAACAGAGGAAAAAACAGAATCAGGCATCAGAAAGACAAAAAATGCATTGCATACTGCACCAGTATGCTAGCCATATGAAAGGGAAAATAAGTGTGTCTTAAGTCTGGACTTGAAAGTCTCCACAGAATCTGATTGTTTTATTGATGCAGGGAGATCATTCCACAGAACAGGGGCACGACAAGAGAAAGCTGTGTGACTCGCAGACTTCTTATTCACCCTAGGAACACAAAGTAGTCCTGCACCCTGAGAACGTAAAGCCCTGGCTGGTACGTAAGGTTTAATTAGGTCAGCTAGTTAGGGAGGTGCCAGTCCATGAACAATTTTATAGGTTAGTAGCAGAACTTTAACATCTGATCTCACTGGGACAGGAAGCCAGTGAAGAGACGCCAAAATGGGTGTAATGTGGTCAGACTTTCTGCTTCGTGTCAAAAGTCTGGCTGCAGCATTCTGAACCAATTGGAGAGCCCTAATGCTGGACTGCGGTAAACCAGAAAATAGAACATTGCAGTAGTCCAATCTAGAAGAGATGAACACATGGATCAGGGTCTCAGCATCAGCCATAGACAAGATGGGACGAATCTTCGCTATATTTTGCAGGTGGAAGAAAGCAGTCCTAGTAATATTTCTAATATGGAGGCCAAAGGACAATGTAGGATCAAAAATTACCCCAAGGTCACTATCCCAGAAATGCTGACGTCAGCACTGGTTGTTATTCCCATTCCCATTTATCTAAGTGAATAAGAATAAAAATCAGTGTTGAGACCTGAAAGTGATTTTGATGACAGTTAATGAATGATGGGTGCAACTGTAGTTGTCTAATTTTATTTTTATCCATGTTAAGACATGCGCCGTTAAAGCACAGTTTACTGTAGTCAGATGTTTGGAGACTAAACACAAACAGTCCAATGCAAGCATGTGGTCTTATCAAACGGTAATAACACCGTATTCTGTCCCATGTGACACTCTGTGTATTACAGGTCCACCTTCTGGCCAGCATGAGCTTTCATGACTACACTCGGACTGAACAGCAGCTCTCATTAAGTTCATGAACTGCATCAGATTGCATGTAATATTTCAAAATTTACACTCCTGTCTTCACCTATGGTTCTGGAAAAAGGTTACTGCCCAAAAGAGCAAGGCCGTGGATACAAACGGTGGACACGAGGCTCCTCTGCCGGGTACCTGGGTGTACACTCAGGGACAGGCTGACAGGGTTTTTTGGTGGGTGGGCTCGTAGCAGAGCTGGTGGTTTGGGCCATCATGATCATTTTCTTTTGTCTTGTTCAGAAAGTGTTCCGTAAACGGCAGCATTTCAAGAAATGCCTGTGTACACACTACATATGCCAGGCCTGTATGTGGCGCTGCAGTGCTCCCACAAGAAACAGAAGACGTGGAACGGCAGTGCTCTGAGATTTATCCATTCTGATCTTTTGACATAAGGTCAAGGTCGAGGCCCAAGAACTCCTCACTCGTGGTCCTGATTGGCTGCAGCTGCTGGTTTCTCTTTGTCAGCATAAACAGGACGCTTCAGAACCTCCAGCGTGCCGCCTGCGTACAGCGCATCTCTAATTGCGATGAAGACTGTTAGTGCACAAGATTTAATTACTTTGGATCAACAGATGCCAAAATTATACACGAAAAATACACACACAGCACAGCCAGTGCTGCAGTTGAACACACACACACACACACACACACACACACACACACACACACACACACACACACACACACACACACACACACACACACACACACACACACACACACACACACAGTGTGAAGGTTTCAGGTGTTGGATGTCACCTGATCATCTTCTGCTAAACTCTGATAAAACAGAAGCATCAAAGTCTTTTGTTTTAAGTGGTGGTGGTGGTGGTGGGGGGGGGGGGTGTCATGGTTTGAGTGATGAGCTTCAGCAGGAAAAAAAAAAAAGCTAAGTGCAGCAGTTTGACCTTTAACCCACAGACATCAAGTGAATGTTTTAGGCAGTTGGCAGTGAGTGGAGGTGGTAATGAAATGGAGGCGTGCACGTGTCTGTTTTCAGGGCCATTACCGTTACTGTGAGGCGCTGTTCTTCCTGGGAGAGGTTAAAATGGCCATTGACGCCAACGTTTTAGCCCAGCGCCTCTGCAAGGACGACCACATAGGAATCAAAGACCTGGAACAACAGCACCAGAAATTCATTGCTGAAGTGACTGAAACCAAAAAAGGTATTTTCACTGAATTCACGTCATTGAGCAGCACGAGGCCTGTGTGCACGACTGGCCGGGCCTGTGTGCACGACGGGCCGGGCCTGTGTGCACGACGGGTCAGAGTGGGTAGCTGTTGTCCACTTAGAGTGAAAGTGGTCCGTGTGCTTTCCTTTCAGGTGCGCATTTGAAGAAACGACACAGTAAAGGGTATGTGCTGTCTTATTCATACACGTTGGTCGATGTGATCCCTGCTGGTCTTCAAGTTCAGGGTGCCTTTCTAGGTTTGGTGGTACCAGTGGAGCAGAGTTGCACCAACAACCTGAGAAAGCTGCCAAGCCTGAGCGAGCAGCTGGTCCGGCTCAACAGTCTAAGGTCAGTCAGTCTGTGTCCCCTGGATTATAGGAGCACCGTCTGATTGGTGACTCTGCGTTGACCACTAATGAGCAGATCATTGTAGCATAATGCCAGAGGATTCCGTCTGAGGATTTGAGTTCATCCTGTAAAGGCAGCCGTTCGGGTTGGAGTCCTTTTTGTTCTCTGAAGGTGATTAGGGCTGCAACAAACGATTATTTGGATCATCGATTAATCTGATGGGGTTTCAACACAATTAATCGGATTAGCGGGGAATTTTTTAAAAATGTGCCAGGGAAACAGTTTTCTCTCCTTCCATTTATTTAACAACAGAACATTATTTGAAAACTTAAAATACTTGAAAATCAACAAATCATCAAATGTCCCTTGGCTGTTGAAATATAAAATAATAAAGAATAAAACAGTTTATAATAAAGAACAAAAGTAATTATTTCAAATGACATTGCTTTATCAAAGTGCTGAGTTGCCATAAAACATTGAAACATACAAATGTTATATATGGTGAAAAAAAGAGGTATTTTTGTTGCTGCAAATGAGCAATTAGCATAACCATTGAACCATAAAACCTAAATCAAAAACTGTAGCTTGACTCAATATATGTGCAACATTCTCTGTATAACTTGTAAACTGTGGTCATTTCACAATAACACACGTGACTCATGTCTCTTTCTCTAAAATTGTATTGTAGCAGCCTAATGCTAACTTTAACATTGAAAACGGCATAGACATGCTAACATGTTAGCATTGGCGTTAGCATAAAATATATCTGTCAACTGTTTCAGAAGATCATAACAGGTCAGTTTAACATAAAAAGTAAATATTCCTCACAGACATATGCTCGATAGGGTTTTAGTGGAGAAAAATTAAGATAAAGCGAAATAAAACAAATGAAACCAACGAAGCAGCAGCTCGAAGCACTCCTTTATTGGTTCAAGATTCAAAGCAAAGCTCGGTTGATTATATGGAAGAAATGAAACATTTGCGGTAAAACAAAGTTATTTAGCAACTAATCGATGACTAAATTAGTTGACAACTATTTTAATAATCGATTTTAATCGATTAACTTGATTAGTTGTTTCAGCTCTAAAGGTGATAACTGAACATTGGTGATGTGAAGTAATAATTCATCCACTTCATTTCACGAGTGATGACAGTCTTACACAATGATGCGCCACCTAGTGGATGGTCTCAGTAAGCAGATGTATACCCAGAGTATCCTTAAAAAGGTTTCGACTGGTGCGTCTTATACGCCAGAAAATACTGTAAATGTAAGAGAGTTTAATTTAAATTAGCTGACCTGATGGTCCAGTGGGCTGATGCTGTGGGCCGTCTGCCCGTCAGCGTGTGTAAACATCTCCGACTGCATGTTCCTACCCATGTGGACACCAAAGTTTGTTCCAGGTGTTCAGATCTGATTTCAAATCTGGCCACCATGTTGGCCATCTTGAAAATTGCATATATGCCGTTTGTCAGCCATTTATGTATCATTTAAGCTGAAATTTACTACATGGGTAGCAATCAACAAGTTCAGAAATGGAATCTGATGTTTTTTGAATTTTTAGCTCACCTGAACCAAAGGTTCAGTGGGTTGATGCTGTGGGTCGCCTATCTTCTCTGAAACTGCTGAAAAATGTTAAGAATGTTCCTCATTTCTTTGTTAGACTTCATACAAAGTGGTGAACTCTGGGGCTTAATTTCATGTAAAAAAAAAAAAAGAAAAAAAAGTGAGGAGTGCACTCTGTAAAATTTTGTATTGACATGAAAATATTTTCTTGCAAATACAAAAGCATCTGACCACGTCTCTGCGTTTAGCTCCACCCCCAAATCTCTTTCCCATAGCTCCATGGCTCTGTCAACATTAATGGTTAACGTTAAAGAGATTATTTTTCCATTAAAAAGAGAAATTAATTTCTTGACTTTAAAGGCAGTTAAAATGAAGGGAGGTCTCAACAGGACTTAACATTGGTTTATTTATTTGGGAACATAAGGTATGATTTTACAAAATGTGTCACTCTGAGAAAACCAAAGAAATGGTTATGTAGTATTTTGTAGCTATTCTGAGTATGTTCAAATGACATGAAATTACCATGTTCAAATAAATCAAAAACAAGTCTTAGTCCCTTTGAATACCACTCATCCTTCCTGTGACTGGAGGCAAAGCTTTTTCTTCAAGGTTGCAACCCAAATGAAAAATCTCTGCAGCCACTATGTTTTGAGTTACTCCACCAGATTCTGTATTTCCACCATGATCGAGTTGTTTTTACTCTCTGCTGGTCATTCACCTGTGTCCGCTGAGATAAGGCTGAAAAGAGAGAGAGGGGCACAACACCAGACTTCCACAGGGGCTTTCATGTAAAAAGTATTTAAGCCAACTTATACTTACTTATTACTATACGTATTATTATACTTACTTATATTATACGGGCATGGCAGGTCCTTTCCTTGAAGAATGGTAATAAAATGGAGATAGTGTTTTTTGAAACAGTAATACAGCATCAGCATAGAGTGAGATTCTATATTCACTTTCTCCGCTCTTCACACCAGATAGCCCTTGATGGACCCTAATACAACCCCAATTCCAATGAAGGTGGGACGTTGTGTGAAATGTAAATAAAAACAGAATACAATGATTTTCAAATCCTCTTCAACCTGTATTCAATTGAATACACCACAAAGACAAGATATTTAATGTTCAAACTGATAAACTTTGTCTTTGTGCAAATATTTGCTCAAGTTGGGATGGGGCAACAAAAATCAAATCAAATCTACAAAAGACTGGGAAAGTTGATGAATGCTCAAAGAACACCTGTTTGAACATTCCACAGGTGAACAGGTGAATTGTCATGTCAACAGGTGAGTGTCATGATTGGGTATAAAAGGAGCATCTCCAAAAGTCACAAGCAAAGATGGGGTGAGGATCACCACTTTGTGAACAACTGCGTGAAAAAATAGTCCAACTGTCTAAGAACAATGTTTCTTAACGTTCAGTCGCAAGGAATTCCATCACCTACAGTCCATAATATAATCAGAAGATTCAGAGAATCTGGAGAACGTTCTACATGTAAGCGGCAAGGCTGAAAACCAACATTGAACTCCCGTGACCTTCGATCCCTCAGGAGGTACTGCATTAAAAACCGACATCATTGTGTTAAGGATCTTACCGTGTAGGCTCAGGAACACTTCAGAAAACCATTGTCATTGTACCTGTGCCCCCCAGACCCTCTGTAAATTTTCCTTGGATTTCACAGTTTTCATTTCACAGGCCTGTAAATGAGGCTAAACCTGAGCTGTTCACATTTTACATTTGATATTAATGTTTGCAGTCTTGACCCTGTGTGTAAAATGCTGGTTAATGTCATACTAATGGTATTGATCTTTAAGCACGAGGTGAATTAAATAGAGGGAGCTGACTGACCGCCAGTGAACCTGCCTGTAAGATCAAGATAATGGTCAGTAAACCCTTACAGCATTTGACAGTATACGTACGTCGATTTATGAGGTGAGATTTCTTAAAATCATTTGCAAAAAGAGCAAAATAATTTAAGTTGTCAAAAGCAGGGACAACGGTTTTTGTGCACTTTTGTTATGGTAAAAGACATCAGGCTTAACCACATTGAATTTTTAAGATTTGTACTGCACAGGGTGAGGTTTGAGAGGAACAGAGAAGGATTTAGTCTTCTTTGTTTTTGAAGAAGGTTCTTTTATGTCCTGCTGCTAATCCAACAGACAAAATTTGCACTATGCCCAGTTTCACCAATCACAGCCATAGCCTAGAGTTTTGATGGATGGTGACACAATTTTTGAGAACCGCATACTCGAGGGAAAATCAAACACTTCACAAGTGATTTAAAGGCTCAGATAAATGAAAAACTATGATATCAAAGAGAACTGAAGTCAGATGATCATAAGTTTTAATGGCTGTCAATCCTGTAGTATTCATGTTGCTAATTTATTTCAATTTAAATTCATTAGATATTAAAAATCACAAGAAACTGAATCATCTGGAACAATGCTAACAGAAGTTACTACTATTCCAAAAATGCATCATTGGCAGAAAAAGGAAAATATGTACATATAGTTAACTTTTCCTTGATCTCATATTTTGATGAGAATGATGGTTGAACTGAGGTTTTATTATTACATATAAAATTTTCTAAACAGATTTAGTTGGATGTACTTTGATATTTTTGTATTATATATTGGGTTATAGTGCCAGTGAAAAATTTGTAAGTATCACAGTGTACAAATTTTTTTGCAGTCAGAGATACACTTTTTTATTTAGAAAAATCACTGAGAAAAAGTTATTTTTCTAATTAAGAATTGTGTGTCCAGAATTCACCAAAATGCACCATTTTTTTTTTAACTCCGGGGGGGAATTACTGCCCCCGGACCCCACCAGTACACTTTGCGCCTGCGGTGCTCGTATTGTGCATTTTCGCCACGCAAACCGTCCACAGCCAAAAAATGTTCAGTCAAAAAATTTTTCTCACCAGCACCCATGAGCGTGTCTTCGTAGTAAAAGAGTGCGGGTACTAGACTGGCCTGCCTGCAGTCCAGACCTGTCGCCCATTGAAAATGTGTGGCGCATTATGAAGCGCAAAATACAGCAACAGAGACCCCGGACTGTTGAACAACTGAAGTCGTACATCAAGCAAGAATGGTAAAGAATTCCACCTACAAAGCTTCAACAGTTAGTGTCCTCAGTTCCCAAACGCTTATTGAGTGTTGTTAGAAGGAAAGGTGATGTAACACAGTGGTAAATATACCACTGTCCCAGCTTTTTTGAAACAGGTTGCAAAATGAGCAAATACGAGGTCTGTTAGAAAAGTATCCGACCTTTTGCCGGTGAAAAAAAACTGGCTTACCTGGAGCGTTGGAAACCTAATCACCCTCGAAGTACTCTCCTTGGGACTCCACACACTTCTCCCAGCGGTGTCGCCACTGTTGGAAGCATTCCAAAAAAGCCTCTTTCGGAATGGAGTGCAGCTCCGCCGTCGTTGCAGCCATAATGTCCTCCCTCGTCTCAAAATGCGTTCCTTTTAATGGTCTTTTAAGTTTTGGGAACAGCCAGAAGTCGCAAGGGGCCATGTCAGGAGAGTACGGAGCCTGTTGAACCACATGAGTTTGGTTTTTGGTCTAAAAGTCCGAATTAAGTTCGAGGAATGTGCTGGAGCATTGTCGTGATGAATGCACCAAGTTCCTGTGGCCCACAACTCCGGTCTCCTGCGCCGTACAGCATCATGGAGGCGATGGAGGACATCCCTGTAGTACTCCTTCGTTATTCTTTGACCCTGCGGTGTGGTACACCACGAGTACGCACCGCAGAGTAAAAAAAACAGTCAGCATCACCTTCGCGTTGCTGCGCACTTGGCGAGCCTTCTTCGGTCGTGGCGACGTGGAATGCTTCCATTGTGATGACTGGAATTTGGTTTCCGGGTCGTACCCGTACACCCAGGACTCATCACCGGTGATAATGGTGTCCATAAAGCTGGGATCACTTTATGTGGAGTCCAGCATGTCCTGTGAGACTTCAACACGGAAGCCGTCAGCAACTTCGGCACGAATTTCGCAGCCACTCTCTTCATGCCCAAATCTTCTGTAACAATTGAATGTGCCGAAAAATTGCTAATGTCTACCTCTTCTGCAATTTCTCTGATGGTCACTCGACAGTCCCGCATCACTACAGCGTGCACTTTGGAAATGATCTCGTCATTTCGGCATGTCGATGGCCGGCCGGAGCGCGGCGTGCTCTCCACGGCTGTGCGGCCGTCTTTAACTCGGTTGTACCACTCCTTAATCTGTGTGACGCCCATAGCTTCATCTCCGAAAGCCGTCTTAATTTTCCGAATGGTTTCCACCTGGCTGTCGCCAAGTTTCTGGCGGAATTTGATGCAATAATGTTGCTCCAATCGTTCGGCCATTTTCCTCGCAATAAAAATCCGCAGAGCGCACAGCACACGTCCTCATACAAAGGCTGCTTACAAGGAAATGATGCAACCGACAGGCATGAAAAAAATCACGCATGTGCATGAAGGTTCAAGCTTGGCTGATGCAATTACACGTGATTCAAATCCATCAGGTTTTTGAAAAAAATAAAAAGGTCGGAAACTTTTCTAACAGACCTCGTATTTGCACAAAAACAAAGTCTATGAGTTTGAACATTAAATATCTTGTCTTTGTGGTGTATTCAATTGAATATAGGTTGAGGAGGATTTGAAAATCATTGTATTCTGTTTTTCCATGCCCCCTGGACGCCTCGCTGGAGAGGTGTTCCGGGCAAGTCCCATTGGGGGGAAGACCCAGGACACGCTGGAGGGACTACATCTCTTGGCTGGCTTGGGAACGCCTTGGGGTTCCCCCGGAGGAGCTGGGGGAGGTGTGTGTGGCTCGGGAGCTCTGGGCGGCTTTGCTTGAGCTGCTGCCCCCGCGACCCGACTCCGGATAAAGCGGAAGAAAATGGATGGAATGGATGGATGGATGTATTCTGTTTTTATTTACATTTTACACATCGTCCCAACTTCATTGGAACTGGGGTTATATCTTCAAGTGGCTTGGGCACAAGTGCAAATAATGAAGGGGAGAGGGGACAGCCCTTATTTGTACCTCCAGTTAAAGGGAAAACATCTGACACTGAGCCATTTACTAAGGCACTGTAAGATGTACAAATATCAGGAGGTTTATGTTTCTTTAAAATCAGAGAGAGATGGGTGAGATTTAAAGTTGGTTGAAGGATGCCCCCTTCAAATGAGCCCATAAACATGTTAGTTAAAGGGCCTGCCACTAAGTAGACCATCTTTTTACAAAATTCAGGCCCACACCCGTTAGAGGCAGGGGTGGTGGCCAAGCGGGTACTGTGCTTGTTTCCAGTTCAGAAGGTTCCCGGTTCAAGCCCCAGTCCTGCTCATCTGCCACGTAATGTGGAGTTGTCCAGAAGGGCATCGGCATAAAATGTACGAGTGGAAAACAGTGGAGAAACAGAAATGACTTACTTCTGCCCATCAGAGGCTGGAGCCTTCCCGCTCTGTAGGGATTTCATGGTCTCCAGGACCTTTTGGGCTTTGATCGGCCTACAGTAGGGATGTGAATCTCATCACTGACAACGATTCGATACGCATCTCGATACACTGCCAGCGATATGATACATATAGCGATACATGACAATACCTGTGCGATACGATTCACCTTTGTTCCCGATTTGATATGTATTTGATGGTGATTCAGTTCCTCACAATGCGATTTTGTGCGATACGATGTGATTTAATATGATGCAAATAAATTATACCAAAAACTTAAATAGAAAGTAAGAAGCTGCAATTCAGTATGGTACTATGGTATTCTTCTTCGACTAGAGGCAGAGGATTTGTTTTACTCCTTATAAGCAGCAAATTTACCGGATTCAGCGTTAAGGAACAGGAATCAGTTCCCTCATATGTGGAACCTGTTTCATCACAAAGTCAGAACTTGAACAGTAAGACTGCATCACTTTGAGTGACTTAAAGGACATGTCGCACCAAAATCATAACACTTTAGATTTTGGCTGTTAGTGGCCATCCGATGATCCGCCGGGATTGCTTTGTGCACTGCCATGACCGGTTATACGGCATTCTCAGCAAACGGCTATGGAGGCATCTGAAAACAAAGTACTCATGAGTACTTGGGTGTTTCCGGCAAGTGACGTAGCTACTAGAAGCGTCCCAGCATGCGCTTCATTGGAATGCAGCTGATAACGTTAAGAACGGCGGCACAGATTCATTTCAAAGTTGACATAAGTGTGATGTCACTGCTTGGGACTCTGGCGAGAGCGGTCGCATTTCCTCCTCTCTCCTCTATCTCTGCTCCAACCTTCAAGACCCTACTTCACCAGACTGTGAATTCTTCATAATATATTGGATTAACCATGGAATTGATCAGCTGGTCTCTGAACGCTATTGACACCATTTTTTCAACAAGGAGATCAGGGCTGGGGCACCCTGCATGCCCAGATGGAACCTACCCTGCTGGCTATGTTCTTGACTCCTGGGAGACTTGGCGTGTCGCATGCTTTGTGGCATTCTCTGTGGAGGACGTCAAGGATTTATTTATATTTGGTTTCATTGTAGGAGGGCTGGTACTTATTGGCTTATGTGCCAGTAAGTCCTGTCTGTAAATCCGAGCCATCACTTTCGAACGGCAGCTTAGACGCTTCATTTTTGGATGGAGCAGGTTTGTTTCCCTCTGTCGGTCACTGGGATGTTTCTGTTTTTTTAATAAGTGCGTCACACACTGAAAAATGCCAAAAATCGCCAAGTGAAATGTTTTCTGGAAATGCACCTGCTAACGCTCAGAGTGAGAGGAATAAAATACATCAGAGATCACTAATTATTAGCACGTGTGCAGAGAGACTTACAGTCATGAGTACTTTTATGTTGTCTTACAAACTGAGACGTTAAAAAAACCTGAGACATGTCTTTTAAAGTAAGTCACTCATTGACAGAGCACCACCTCGGCAAAGTAATTTGAGATACTTTTCTCACCAGAGTTTTGCTGGAGGTTTACAATCTGAGGCATATGTGAGTGGAGCAGCGGCAGCCATACGGTTTAGCAGCACGGCATTCTTTACAAAAGACCTGCATTTCCCGTCTTTTTTAAAATGGCCAAAGTATCTCCAAACGCCTGATTTAAATGTTTTAGGTGCGTCAAAAATCTCCAGCCGCTCATGGACCTTCATGTTTGTTGTGGTAGAAATGTGCTTTCTGGGTTCCGTCCATGTTCAAAACAAAACGCAAATCAGGGATGATGCATTCAGTGTGTCTCGGAAAAAAATCGGTGCAAGCACGCAGCGAGTGATACGGTCACGCTTTTACCCATCAGTTGAATCGATGCACACTGAATGAATCATTACACTTTTATTTTAATTTGGTCAAAAAGCTTTTTCTCTTAGGATTGATTTGTTGTGGCACTCAGATGAGTATAATTTTTGGTAGAACTCCATCATTTTACTGATGATTTTGGTTTCAAAGTGTTGTTATCCCTTCTTATCTTGAAACCAGGGTATTGCATGGAACCCTGCCTTGTCCTGCACCAATTGAGCAAGTACTCGGCTTGGTTTGTTACCAAATTCATAATCTGTGCCAGCCAGAAAATATTGCTGATTCTGCTTTTATCTCCCTCCTGGTATGAAATACGAGCGGATGTAGCGATCAGCATGTCCGTCCATTTGTCCATCCTCGCTTGTTAGTGCGATATCTCAAGAATCAGTTGACCAGTTTCATTCGTATTTAGCATAAGGGTGTACTTGGGTGATCCCCTGACAATTACGGTGACCTTGGGGTCAATTTCAAAGTCACAGTGAGATATTCAGGATATTGTCATTGCCATCATTGTTAGTGTGATATCTCAAGAACCAGTTCACCAATTTCATTCATATTTAGCATAAGGATGGACTCTGGTGGTCCCTTGACACCAG